>NW_027210122.1:15000-110411 GCF_027789765.1 Dendropsophus ebraccatus | reverse complement strand
CTGTCTCCTGGTATCGGCTCCATGCTCTGGGACACTACGGCCTCCCTCCCTCCTGGTGTACTGGCCGGTCTCCTGGTATCTGGCTCCACTGCCTCTGGACATTATGGCCCCCTCCTCCTGGTTGTACTGGCCTGTTTCCTGGTATCTGCTCCATGCTCTGGACACTACCGCCCTCCTCCTGGTGTACTGGCCTGTCTCCTGGTATCTGCTCCATACTCTGGACAATACGGCCCCATCCTCCTGGTGTACTGGCCTGTTTCCTGGTATCTGCTCCATGCTCTGGACACTCGCCCATCCTCCTGGTGTACTGGCCTGTCTCCTGGTATCTGCTCCATGCTCTGGACACTACCGCCCCCTCCTCCTGGTGTACTGGCCTGTCTCCTGGTATCTGCTCCATGCTCTGGACACTACCGCCCCCCTCCTGGTGTACTGGCCTGTCTCCTGTATCTGCTCCATGCTCTGGGACACTACCGGCCCCTCCTCTCCTGGTGTACTGGCCTGTCTCCTGTATCTGCTCCATGCTCTGGACACTACGGCCCCCTCCTCCTGGTGTACTGGCCTGTCTCCTGGTATCTGCTCCATGCTCTGGACACTACGGCCCCCTCCTCCTGGTGTACTGGCCTGTTCCTGGTATCTGCTCCATGCTCTGGACACTACGGCCCCCTCCTCCTGGTGTACTGGCCTGTCTCCTGGTATCTGCTCCATGCTCTGGGACACTAACGCCCATCCTCCTGGTGTACTGGCTGTCTCCTGGTATCTGCTCCATGGCTCTGGACACTACGCCCCCTCCTCCTGGTACTGGCCTGTCTCCTGGTATCTGCTCCATGCTCTGGACACTACGGCCCCCTCCTCCTGGTGTATTGGCCTGTCTCCTGGTATCTGCTCCATGCTCTGGACACTACGGCCCTAGCCTCCTGGTGTACTGGCCTGTCTCCTGGTATCTGCTCCATGCTCTGGACACTACCGCCCCTATCCTCCTGGTGTACTGGCCTGTCTCCTGGTATCTTCTCCATGCTCTGGACACTATCACCCCCTCCCCTGGTTTACTGGCCTGTCTCCTGGTATCTGCTCCATGCTCTGGACACTACGTCTCCTCCAGTCTCCTGGTGTACTGGCCTGTCTCCTGGTATCTGCTCCATGCTCTGAAAACTACAGCCCTCCTCCTGGTGTAATGGCCTGTCTCCTGGTATCTGCTCCATGCTCTGGACCTACGGCCATATCTCTTGGTGTACTGGCCTGTCTCCTGGTATCTGCTCCATGCTCTGGACACTACATGGTGTACTGGCCTGTCTCCTGGTATCTGCTCCATACTCTCGACACTACCGCCCCCTCCTTCTGGTGTACTGGCCTGTCTCCTGGTATCTGTTCCATGCTCTGGACACTACGCCCCCCTCCTCCTGGTGTACTGGCCTGTCTCCTGGTATCTGCTCCATGCTCTGGACACTACGGCCCCCTCCTCCTGGTGTACTGGCCTGTCTCCTGGTATCTGCTCCATCTCTGGACACTACGGCCCCCTCCTCCTGGTGTACTGGCCTGTCTCCTGGTATCTGCTCCATGCTCTGGACACTATGGCCCCTCCTCCTGGTGTACTGGCCTGTCTCCTGGTATCTGCTCCATGCTCTGGACACTACGGCCCTATCCTCTTGGTGTACTGGCCTGTCTCCTGGTATCTGCTCCATGCTCTGGACATTATGGCCCCCTCCTCCTGGTGTACTGGCCTGTTCCTGGTATCTCTCCATACTCTGGACACTACGCCCCTCCTCCTGGTGTACTGGCCTGTCTCCTGGTATCTGCTCCCTACTCTGGACACTACGGCCCCTCCTTCCTGGTGTACTGGCCTGTCTCCTGGTATCTTCTCCATGCTCTGGACACTACGTCCCCCTCCTCCTGGTGTACTGGCCTGTCTCCTGGTATCTGCTCCATGCTCTGGACACTACCGCCCCATCCTCCTGGTGTACTGGCCTGTCTCCTGGTATCTGTCCATGCTCTGGACACTTACCGCCCATCCTCCTGGTGTGTACTGGCCTGTCTCCTGGTATCTGCTCCATGCTCTGGACACTACGGCCCCCTCCTCCTGGTGTACTGGCCTGTCTCTGGTATCTGCTCCATGCTCTGGACACTACCGCCCCTCCTCCTGGTGTACTGGCCTGTCTCCTGGTAGCTGCTCCATGCTCTGGACACTACGGCCCCCTCCTTCTGGTGTACTGGCCTGTTTCTGGTATCTGCTCCATACTCTGGACACTACGTCCCCCTCCTCCTGGTGTACTGGCCTGTCTCCTGGTATCTGTTCCATGCTCTGGACACTACCGCCTATCCTCCTGGTGTATTGGCCTGTCTCCTGGTATCTGCTCCATGCTCTGGACACTACCGCCCCCTCCTCCTGGTGTACTGGCCTGTCTCCTGGTATCTGCCCATGCTCTGGACACTACAGCCCCTATCCTCCTGGTGTACTGGCCTGTCTCCTGGTATCTGCTCCATACTGTGGACACTACGGCCCCCCACCTCCTGGGTACCCTGGCCTGTCTCCTTGTATCTGCTCTTTGCTCTGGACACTACGGCCCCCTCCTCCTGGTGTATTGGCCTGTCTCCTGGTATCTGCTCCATGCTCTGGATACTACGGCCTTATCCTCCTGGTGTACTGGCCTGTCTCCTGGTATCTTCTCCTGCTCTGGACACTATCACCCCCTCCTCCTGGTGTACTGGCCTGTCTCCTGGTATCTGCTCCATGCTCTGGACACTACGGCCCCCTCCTCCTGGTGTATTGGCCTGTCTCCTGTATCTGCTCCATGCTCTGGACACTACGGCCCTAGCTCCTGGTGTACTGGCCTGTCCCTGGTATCTGCTCCTGCTCTGGACACTACGGCCCCTCCTCCTGGTGTACTGGCCTGTCTCCTGGTATCTTCTCCTTGCTCTGGACACTATCACCCCCTCCTCCTGGTTTACTGGCCTGTCTCCTGGTATCTGCTCCATGCTCTGGATACTACGTCCCTCCATGTCTCCTGGTGTACTGGCCTGTCTCCTGGTATCTGCTCCATGCTCTGAAAACTACAGCCCATCCTCCTGGTGTATGGCCTGTCTCCTGGTATCTGCTCATGCTCTGGACACTACGGCCCTATCCTCTTGGTGTACTGGCCTGTCTCCTGGTATCTGCTCCATGCTCTGGACACTACGGCCCTCCTTCTCCTGGTGTACTGGCCTGTCTCCTGGTATCTGCTCCATACTCTCGACACTACTGCCCCCTCCTCCTGGTGTATTGGCCTGTCTCCTGGTATCTGCTCCATGCTCTGGACACTACGGCCCTAGCCTCCTGGTGTACTGGCCTGTCTCCTGGTATCTGCTCCATGCTCTGGACACTACGGCCCTCCTCCTGGTGTACTGGCCTGTCTCCTGGTATCTGCTCCACTGCTCTGGACACTACACCCCCCCTCCTGGTTTACTGGCCTGTCTCCTGGTATCTGCTCCATGCTCTGGACACTACGTCTCCTCCATGTCTCCTGGTGTACTGGCCTGTCTCCTGGTATCTGCTCCATGCTCTGAAAACTACAGCCCATTCTCCTGGTGTACTGGCCTGTCTCCTGGTATCTGCTCCATGTTCTGGACACTACGGCCTATCCTCCTGGTGTACTGGCCTGTCTCCTGGTATCTGCTCAATGCTGTGGACACTACGGCCTCCTTCTCCTGGTGTACTGGCCTGTCTCCTGGTATCTGCTCCATACTCTCGACACTACTGCCCCCTCCTCCTGGTGTACTGGCCTGTCTCCTGGTATCTGTTCCATGCTCTGGACACTACGGCCCCCTCCTCCTGGTGTACTGGCCTGTCTCCTGGTATCTGCTCCATACTCTGGACAGTACGGCCCCTCCTCCTGGTGTACTGGCCTGTCTCCTGGTATCTGCTCCATGCTCTGGACACTACGGCCCCCTCCTCCTGGTGTACTGGCCTGTCTCCTGGTATCTGCTCCATACTCTGGACACTACGGCCCCTCCTCCTGGTGTACTGGCCTGTCTCCTGGTATCTGCTCCATACTCTGGACACTACAGCCCCTCCTCCTGGTGTACTGGCCTGTCTCCTGGTATCTGCTCCATACTCTCGACACTACCGCCCCCTCCTTCTGTGTGTACTGGCCTGTCTCCTGGTATCTGCTCCATACTCTCGACACTACCGCCCCTCCTCCTGGTGTACTGGCCTGTCTCCTGGTATCTGCTCCATACTCTCGACACTACCGCCCCCTCCTTCTGGTGTATTGGCCTGTCTCCTGGTATCTGCTCCATACTCTGGACATTACGGCCCCCTCCTCCTGGTGTACTGGCCTGTCTTCTGGTATCTGCTGCATGCTCTGGACACTACTGCCCCTCCTCCTGGTGTATTGGCCTGTCTCCTGGTATCTGTCCATGCTCTGGACACTACAGCCCATCCTCCTGGTGTACTGGCCTGTCTCCTGGTATCTGCTCCATGCTCTGGACACTACCGCCCCCCTCCTCCTGGTGTACTGGCCTGTCTCCTGGTATCTGCTCCCTGCTCTGGACACTACCGCCCCCTCCTCCTGGTGTACTGGCCTGTCTCCTGGTATCTGCTCCCTGCTCTGGACACTACCGCCCCCCCTCCTCCTGGTGTACTGGCCTGTCTCCTGGTATCTGCTCCCTGCTCTGGACACTACCGCCCCTCCTCCTGGTGTACTGGCCTGTCTCCTGGATCTGCTCCCTGCTCTGGACACTACCGCCCCCTCTCCTGGTGTACTGGCCTGTCTCCTGGTATCTGCTCCATACTCTGGACACTACCGCCCCCTCTTCCTGGTGTACTGGCCTGTCTCCTGGTATCTGCTCCCTGCTCTGGACACTACGCCCCCTCCTCCTGGTGTACTGGCCTGTCTCCTGGTATCTGCTCCCTGCTCTGGACACTACCGCCCCCCTCCTCCTGGTGTACTGGCCTGTCTCCTGGTATCTGCTCCATACTCTCGACACTACCGCCCCCTCCTTCTGGTGTACTGGCCTGTCTCCTGGTATCTGCTCCATACTCCCGACACTACGCCCCCCCTCCTTCTGGTGTATTGGCCTGTCTCCTGGTATCTGCTCCATACTCTGGACACTACGGCCTCCTTCTCCTGGTGTACTGGCCTGTCTTCTGGTATCTGCTCCATGCTCTGGACACTACGGCCCCCTCCTCCTGGTGTACTGGCCTGTCTCCTGGTATCTGCTCCCTGCTCTGGACACTACCGCCCTCCTCCTGGTGTACTGGCCTGTCTCCTGGTATCTGCTCCATACTCTGGACACTACGACCCCCTCCTCCTGGTTGTACTGGCCTGTCTCCTGGTATCTGCTCCATACTCTGGACACTACAGCCCCATCCTCCTGGTGTACTGGCCTGTCTCCTGATATCTGCTCCATGCTCTGGACACTACGACCCCTCCTCCTGGTGTACTGGCCTGTCTCCTGGTATCTGCTCCATGCTCTGGACACTACCGCCCCCTCCTCCTGGTGTACTGGCCTGTCTCCTGGTATCTGCTCCATACTCTGGACACTACGGGCCCCCTCCTCCTGGTGTACTGGCCTGTCTCCTGGTATCTGCTCCATACTCTGGACACTACGGCCCCCTCCTCCTGGTGTACTGGCCTGTCTCCTGGTATCTGCTCCATACTCCCGACACTACCGCCCCTCCTTCTGGTGTATTGGCCTGTCTCCTGGTATCTGCTCCATGCTCTGGACACTACTGCCCCCTCCTCCTGGTGTATTGGCCTGTCTCCTGGTATCTGTTCCATGCTCTGGACACTACAGCCCCCTCCTCCTGGTGTACTGGCCTGTCTCCTGGTATCTGCTCCATGCTGTGGACACTACCGCCCCCTCCTCCTGGTGTACTGGCCTGTCTCCTGGTATCTGCTCCCTGCTCTGGACACTACCGCCCCCTCCTCCTGGTGTACTGGCCTGTCTCCTTGTATCTGCTCCATACTCTGGACACTACAGCCCCTTCCTCCTGGTGTACTGGCCTGTCTCCTGGTATCTGCTCCATGCTCTGGACACTAGGGCCCCCTCCTTCTGGTGTACTGGCCTGTCTCCTGGTATCTGCTCCATGCTCTGGACACTAGGGCCCCCTCCTCCTGGTGTATTGGCCTGTCTCCTGGTATCTGCTCCATGCTCTGGATACTACGGCCCCCTCCTCCTGGTGTACTGGCCTGTCTCCTTGTATCTGCTCCATACTCTGGACACTACCGCCCCCTCCTCCTGGTGTACTGGCCTGTCTCCTGGTATCTGCTCCCTGCTCTGGACACTACCGCCCCTTCCTCCTGGTGTATGGCCTGTCTCCTGGTATCTGCTCCCTGCTCTGGACACTACCGCCCCCTCCTCCTGGTGTACTGGCCTGTCTCCTGGTATCTGCTCCATGCTCTGGACACTACGACCCCCTCCTCCTGGGTACTGGCCTGTCTCCTGGTATCTGCTCCATGCTCTGGACACTACCGCCCCCTTATTCTGGTGTACTGGCCTGTCTCCTGGTATCTGCTCCATACTCTGGATACTGTGCTGACAGCTCCCATTGATATAGTACCATCCTGGATGAGCTGCACTACCTAAGCAACTTGTGTTGATTCTGCACACCCCCTCATGCTACCACTAGAGGTAAGAGCAATGACAAAATGCAAAAGTCACCCTGCTGCCCTGATGGTATCTATACGCCTTGTACCTTTGTAACTCCCAATCTTCCTAAAAATAAGGATGTCATCAAGATAAGCCAAAGCATCTGTACAGTGGTGTCTAAGGATAATTAACGTCCATTACCCTTTGAAAAGTTGCAGGAACCCCACAGATTCCAAAGGGGAGACAGACATATTGGAAAAGGTTAACAGGGTTAACAAAAGCAGACTTTCCTGTAGCACTGTCAGTGAGTGAGTGGTACTTGCCAATACCCTTTAGTCAGGTCTAACAGAGAAAAATCTAACATGTTCCAGTCTCTCCACTAACTTATCCACATGTGGCATCGTGTGGTAGTCAAACTTTGACACCTCAATGAACTTCCAAAAATCTTAACAAAACCTCAATGTTCCATCTGGTTTAGGAATCAGGAAAATGGGGCTTTACCATTAGCTCTTGGATTTCTCAATAACCCTGAGGTCCAACGTATTCCTGACCTCCTCTCATATGGCCTACCTAAGGGTCTCTGGTACCTTGTCTTACAACATGTCTCACATCTCACCTAACCAGAACAGTCCGACATGGAGAGAGAGGAGCGGCTGCACATCCCACCTATGGCATATACTAATGCTGCTCAGCCTATTTTTTTTTTTAAAAAAAAACAACTTCAGAATGTTGGAATATGAATTGATCAAGCCATATGGCCCCGTGTACGAACGTGCAGGTGTCCTGGTTCCCTACGCTAACTCCACACCGTGTCGGTCAGCGACCGCCACCCCCGCAAAGCGTGCACATGCAGGGAAGGTCATGGAACGGCCCTGCAACCCCCATGTCACAGGACCAAACCCAAATTGCCCCCCAAAAGTGCCAGCCAGCACCACTGGGGGGGAAGGCTGCCCCCAAACACACAAGTATGGATATGGTATTACACTAAACCAAAACTGCTGCAGACAGAATGGGAAAAACATAGAGGTACTGTCATGTAAGCACAGGTTAATGCTCTGCTGACATGGGTCTTTTAACCCCTTAACGACATCGGGCGTAAATTTACGCCCTGATGCCGGTAAGGGAGTTCAGAGGGGCCGCGCAGCGACCCCGCTCTGAACCGCGGCGGTCCCGGGTGCCGCGTGTAGCCCGGAACCGTAGGTATTAGCGGGCACGGTCCGATCGCCGTGCCCGCTAATACAATAATCAGATGCAGCTGTCAAACATGACAGCTGCATCCGATTACCGGATTCAGCCGTTCCCTGGTGTCTAGTGGGGAGATCGCTCCTCCGGGATGTTATCCCGGAGGAGCGATCTCCGTTTCTAAAGCCGGCCGGGGGCGCCTCCAAGATGGCGCCGTCCTCGGCTCGGCACTCATTTACTTCTGGCTGCAGCAGCCGAAAGCAAACGAGTGCCTATCTCATGGATCTCTGCAGCATATCTATGCTGCAGAAATCTCTATGAGAGATCAAAGCACTTATACTAGAAGTCCCCCAGGGGGAATAACCCTAACCCCAGGGGGGAATAACCCTAATCCCAGGGGGGAATAACCCTAACCCCAGGGGGGGAATAACCCTAACCCCAGGGGGGGGAATAACCCTAACCCCAGGGGGGAATAACCCTAACCCCAGGGGGGCTTCTAGTATAAGTGTTAAAGTAAAAAAAAAAGTGCTGTTAATAGTAAAAAGCCCCCTCCCCTAATAAAAGTCTGAATCACCCCCCTTTTCCCAGGTTATAAATAAAAGTAAATAAATAAATAAACAAACATGTTTGCTATCGCCGCGTGCGTAATCGCCCAAACTATTATTAATCACATTCCTGATCTCGCACGGTAAACGGCGTCAGCGCAAAAAAATCCCAAAGTGCAAAATTGCGCATTTTTGGTCGCATCAAATCCAGAAAAATTGTAATAAAAAGCGATCAAAAAGTCGTATATGCGCAATCAAGGTACCGATAGAAAGATCACATCGTGGCACAAAAAATGACACCTGACACAGACCCATAGACCGAAGGATAAAAGCGCTATAAGCCTGGGAATGGAGCGATTTTAAGTGACGTATATTTGTTGACAATGGTTTAAATTTTTTACAGGCCATCAGATACAATATAAGTTATACATGTTACATATCGTTTTAATCGTAACGACTTGAGGAACATATATAACAAGTCAGTTTTACCCCAGGGCGAATGGCGTAAAAACACATTTCCCCCAAATAAACAAAATGCTTTTTTTTTTCAATTTCACCACACTTTGAATTTTTTTCTGGTTTCGCAGTGTACTTTATGCAAAAATTCAGCCGACATTGCAAAGTACAATTAGTGACGCAAAAAATAAGGGGTCATGTGGGTTTCTAGGTGGAAAAATGCAAGTGCTATGGCCTTTTAAGCACAAGGAGGAAAAAACTAAAACGCAAAAATCGAAATTGGCTCTGTCCTTAAAGGGTTAAAGGGGAGTGCCAGCTGCCGAGAAAGGGGAGAGAAATGCAAAATCTGACATGGAGAGAGAAGCGGCTGCACATCACGCCTATGGCTAATACTAATGCTGCTAAGCATGTGCACGCTCTGGGGGGCGGTGGTCACTGACCGACATGGTGTGGAGTTAGCGTAGGGACCCGTGTGAACCAGAGGACCTGCACATTGGTACACAGGGCTATTATGGCTTGATCAAATAGATGGGATGTGCAGCCGTTTCTTTCTCTCCAGTTTCCGTGTTTTACAGTTCTCCCTCTCTGAACAGCACGCACTCCTTTATAAGACCCACATGACCAAAATTAGCAGGATATGCCTGTGCTCACATGTCAGTATCTTATGCCTTTCCCATTCTGTCTGCAGCAGTGGTGGTGAGTGTAATACCTTATCCATACCTGTGTCGTTCGGAGGCAGCCTTCCCCGCCGGTGGTGCTGGCCGGGTTTTGGTGGGTCTTTTTGGGTCTGGTCCTGTGACATTGGGTTGCAGGGCCATTCCATGGCCTCCCTTCCCTGCATGTGCACGCTTTGCGGGGGCGGTGGTCACTGACCGACACGGTGTGGAGTTAGCGTAGGGACCCGTGTGAACCAGAGGACCTGCACGTTGGTACACGGGGCTATTATGGCTTGATCAAATCATATACAGACACTCTGGTGTTGATTTTTAATATAGGCCAAGCGGCATTAGTATCAGCAATAGATGGGATGTGCAGCCGTTCCTTTCTCTCCAGTTTCAGTCTAAGGCTAGGTTCACATTGCGTTTTCAGCGTCCGTTTAACGGATCCGTTTTTTGCAAAAAACGGATGCATTTGTGTGCATCCGTTTTGATCCGTTTTTCCATTGACTTCCATTATAAAAAAAAAAAAAACGGATCAAAACGGATCCGTTTTTTTTGACGCACAATAAAGTACTGTTGACACTACTTTTTTAACCGTTAAAAAAAAACACGGATCCGTTAAACGGCTGCTGAAAACGCAGTGTGAACCTAGCCTAACCACCCAGCCAGCACTGTATCCTTGGTGGCAAGGAGCAGTAGAATTTGTCCAGAACGGCCCTCTTGACCATCTGTGCTGGACTGCACTCCTCTGGTTGTAGCCACTTCCTCACTAGGTGGATAAGGTCATGAATCTTGGAAAGTGGGGGTAGGCTCTCCGAGAATGTCCAGTTGTGCACTCCACCTGCACTTACCTGTATGGTTACTTCTAGTCTAGCCAGGATCTCTGCCTTTAGCTTGATTTAGTTACATGAATCCAATTCGCTTAGGTCATAATATGCCTTTTGGGGTCCACCTGTTAGGAAATGTGCCACTACATCAGCCCACTTGTCCCCAGGTAGCCTTCCACACTCTGCAACTCTCTAGAAGACGGTGAGATTCCATGTCATCTGCTGGAGTCGTTTTATGTCACCTTATGTGGGTTAGCTCAGTAGCTTTGCCTGTATAAAATCCTGCATGTCCAGCACTAAACAGTACAACTGCTGACTATACATGCAGCTTATTACCAGCTAGACGGAACACATAAAACAGAAGAGAACACAGTCCTTTTTACCCCAGTCAGGTATTCAGCTCCTTGGAGGCCAGTAGCCTTAAGGGTCATTTACACATCCGTATAATTCCGTCTGTTCACGGACAGTGTTCTGCGGACTGAACCTGGGAGCACCCAGCATCATGATTAGGAGCTCCTAAACAGTTTAAAAGTTCACGCTAGAGTACTGACACAGACACACGGCTTTTTCTCATGTCTCCGCCAGTGACACCTGTACTTCTCCAATCCTATAGATGTAACAGTTGAACCTCTGTGAAACATAGTGCCCACGTATGATTAACCCCTTCACTGCATCACACAGGACATACAGAAAGTCACAGTAGCCTCTAAAGGAAGGTAAAAGATCATAGAACCCTTGGCCTCTACAACCACCACCAGTTCTTGTACTGACCACTAGATGTCGCATTAGCTCCACCGCATGTTCAGCCACTGAAACCAGACACAGACGGCGCTATACTGCACACGAGAGCACTACAAATACACAGAAAAATAACAACAGCTATCAACGGATTGTGACAACTTATCTCCACCACACACTGACGGCTACAAGATTAGGGATATGGTGCAACATGGTGGTGTTCATGTCTAGTTACAAGAGACAGCTGTCATGTACAGGGAGATGGCGAAAGGTAGAAGTGCCCTATAGGGGCAGATAGGCTTCATGTAACACCGGAGAGTGTAGGGATTTTCTGTGGACCATACCAGACCTCTGTTTGTTATGTTCCCTCAGAAGCCATATTACGGAGATAGCCTCCCCCCTACACACATGGCCTATGTGACTGCTTAGCATGTTACATGTAAGAAACAGGGAGAGAGCAGTTCTACAGCAGTGAACTGTATGACCACAAGGAGGGGCAGAATACATCTTCTTACACTTTTTCTTCTTTGTGACTGTTTATGTTGTTGCTGTGTTGATTACATCACAACAGACCTAGAAGGAAATAAAATGGCTGCCGCAGAGGGTGGGGGGTGTTTACTGACTGTAACAGCGAGGAGAAGTGCTCAGCACCATGATTTCTCAGACAAGTTCCAGGAAAACAATCACAGCACGGTCCTGAGCCAGGACGCACCCGACTGCGGCTGACAAATGCGGCCTGTGTGCAGCCAAGGCGGCCAGGAGATGGGACTGCAGCTGGAGTCAGAGCAGTTCAGCCGGGTCAGATGTGTCATGCGTCCTAAGATTCTGCCAAATGTGTAGTCAGTGTACAGACAGGCAGTACAGGATCCCACAACGTACATGAAAAGTAGTGCACTCCATTATACAGGGATATGCAAATCCAACATGTGTCAAGGAGGACTGCAAATAATACACTGCTAACACGTCTTCTCTGCCATCACACGCCATGACTTGTCTGGCGGCTCTGAAGCATGTGAGAAGTCATGTCCTCCGCACAACAACCAGTACCATTGCCACTTAAAGGAGAGGTCCAGGTTGGGACCTTTTTTTTCAAAAGAGACTCCCAGGCTTCAGCGCCGGGGTCCGCTGTCCTCAGCTCCGGTTCTAGGTCTGAGTGGAGACCTTGGACATGTCAGGCCTGCTCAGCCAGTCAACAGGCATAGCGGGGTCCCACCTCGGCCGCTTACTGGCTGAGAAGGCCTGACACGTAACGTCCCAGGTCCCCACTCAGACCTAGAAGCAATCGGGAATTAGAGTGAAGGACAGCACACCCCTGAGCTGGAGCCGGGGAGGTAAAAGCCCCGTACTTATGTTCACCCACCTCCTCCCCGGCTGATTTGAAAAAAAAGTCAGAGCACGGACTTCTCCTTTAAGCTCACCCAGCAACAAAGTAAAAGGAGGCAACACTCTGGGAACTGGGACAGCTAGGTGACTTCTCGGGATCCTCAGGAACATGGGCTTACACCAAAATTACACAGTAAAAGAATGTGCAGAAACATGACAGAAATAAGATGACGGGATCCTTGAGATGCTCCTGGTAGAGTAGATATCCCTATTAGATCAGCAATGGCTCATTGACTCTATAACTGATCGTGTCTGTAACCATCTACAACCTCATGATAGAGCGCCACAAGTGAGGAGATCCATAGAGTAACACCAGGTGTATGAGCAGAGTCCCCGGGAGAGACGCCACAGGTCAGGAGATCCATAGAGTAACACCAGGTTGTAATGAGCAGAGTCCCCGGGAGAGACGCCACAAGTCACAAGATCACCAGTTGTAACACCTGAATCCACAAGCAGAGACGCCACAAGTCAGGAGATCCATAGAGTAACACCAGGTGATGAGCAGAGTCCCCGGGAGAGACGCACAGGTCAGGAGATCCATAGAGTAACACCAAGTGTATGAGCAGAGTCCCCGGGAGAGACGCCACAGGTCAAGAGATCCATAGAGTAACACCAGGTGTATGAGCAGAGTCCCCGGGAGAGACGCCACAGGTTCAGGAGATCCATAGAGTAACACCAGGTGTATGAGCAGAGTCCCCGGGAGAGACGCCACAAAGTCACAAGATCACCAGTGTAACACCTGAATCCACAGCAGAGACGCCACAAGGTCAGGAGATCCATAGAGTAACACAGGTGATTGAGCAGAGTCCCCGGGAGAGACGCCACAGGTCAGGAGATCCATAGAGTAACACCAAGTGTATGAGCAGAGTCCCCGGGAGAGACGCCACAGGTCAAGAGATCCTAGAGTAACACCAGGTGTATGAGCAGAGTCCCCGGGAGAGACGCCACAAGTGAGGAGATCCATAGAGTAACACCAGGTGTATGAGCAGAGTCCCCGGGAGAGACGCCACAAGTCACAAGATCCCCAGTGTAACACCTGAATCCACAGCAGAGACGCCACAAGTCAGGAGATCCATAGAGTAACACCAGGTGATTGAGCAGAGTCCCCGGGAGAGACGCCACAGGTCAGGAGATCCATAGAGTACACCAGGTGTATGAGCAGAGTCCCCGGGAGAGACGCCACAGGTCAGGAGATCCATAGAGTAACACCAGGTGTATGAGCAGAGTCCCCGGGAGAGGACGCCACAAGTCACAAGATCCCCAGTGTAACACCTGAATCCACAGCAGAGACGCCACAAGTCAGGAGATCCCATAGAGTAACACCAGGTGATTGAGCAGAGTCCCCGGGAGAGAGACGCCACAGGTCAAGAGATCCATAGAGTAACACCAAGTGTATGAGCAGAGTCCCCGGCAGAGACCGCCACAATCACAAGATCCATAGAGTAACACCAGGTGATTGAGCAGAGTCCCCGGGAGAGACGCCACAGGTCAGGAGATCCATAGAGTAACACCAAGAGTATGAGCAGAGTCCCCGGGAGAGACGCCACAGGCCAGGAGATCCATAGAGTAAACCCCAGGTGTATGAGCAGAGTCCCCGGGAGAGACGCCAACAGGTCAGGAGATCCATAGAGTAACACCAGGTGTATGAGCAGAGTCCCCGGGAGAGACGCCACAGGTCAGGAGATCCATAGAGTTAACACCAAGAGTATGAGCAGAGTCCCCGGGAGAGACGCCACAGACCAGGAGATCCTAAAGTAACCCCAGGGGGGCATTTATGAAGTCTGGCGTTTTTTTACGCCGGGCTAAACAAATGTCCCCGCAGCTCTGGAGCTCAGGGGATTTATGTAGAGGCGCATTGCTCTACATAAATCCTGATTGCACGGAGCCCGTCCCATGCGAAAAAATTTTAAACCTACGCCAGCTCAGAGCTGGAGTAGGTTTCAGTATCATTTTTCAGCGAAAAAATGATAAATGCGCCGCATGCAGAGGCCACGCTCCGCGTAACGCCCCCTCTCCCGCCCCACTGGCGAAGGCGGCGCAGATGCGGAAAAAAAAAACCATTTGCGAATACTTTTACTCCGATTTGCCCCATCTGCGCCTAAAAAAGGCATTTACACCTTTTCATACGTCCCCCTGGTGTTTAAGCAGAGTCCCTGGAGAGAGCGCCACAGGTCAGGAGATCTATAGTAACTCAGAGATGAATGAGTCCCCACCATGCAAGTGGCCAGGGCTCGCTTATCAGGGAGAGAATGATACCGTCCTGGTGGATCCTGGTTATAAACATTGACGGTATGAGACACAAAGGGAGCACATTTACCAACGTGTGCCGCTGGCATACGCCACAGAAAGGCCCTACTCACCGGATGGGAGGGTGGGGGTGGGTGAGCACCTAGTTTATCATGGTATTACAAGGCTGGATAGATAGAAGGGCTGTATATACATACATATATATATATATCGTTAGCCATGTCTGTGCAGCCTTTGGTGCGTATATAGAAAATAAATTATTGCTTACCTCTTGACGCTCCCCGGGGTCCCTCTGTCTGTTCCCATCTCACCGCAAGCCACCCCGTCTATGCAGTGACAGGCCGCTCAGCCAATCACTAGCTAAAATGGGACCGCGTTGTGGCTGGTGACTGGCTGGGCGGCCTGTCACTGCACAGACGGCTTCAGCGGTGGCGGCAGGGATCAGGCAGGAGGATGCAGGGAAGCGTGGACAGGTAAGTATATTTTTATTATTATTTTCTATATACTTTCATCAGCCACCGGCCGCGCACCTCCTATTATACAGAACATTACACGGCCGATGATGCAGATTAGCTGAAAGACAACGATCAGCTGAAGATCGGCTCCTCATTCTCTTTATTACACAATTGGGAAGATAGTAGCCTGATATCTGGCTAAATGTGGTGCAAATATTTCATAGCGAATGGGGCGCAAACCAACAAAAGTCGCACAGTGGGATAACTGCACAAGAAATTGACACTTCTTACTGTTTTCAAATAGAAGCTGCATCTGCCCATATATCTTTGCCCCCACTCCTCTGTCTCTTCCTTCTCTCCTCTGTCTCTCCCTTCTCATCCTCTGTCTCTATCGTCTCTCCTCTGTCTCTCCCTTCTCTCCTCTGTCTCTCCCTTCCTCTCTGTCTCTCCCTCTGCTCCTGTCTCTCCCTTCCTCCTCTGTGTCCTCTCCTCTGTCTCTCCCTTCTCTCCTCTGTCTCTCCCCTTCTCTCGTCTGTGTCTCTCCCTTCTCTCCTCTGTCTCTCCCTTCTCTCCTCTGTCCTCTTCCTTATCTCCTCTGTGTCTCTCCCTTCTCTCCTGTCTCTCCCTTCTCTCCTCTGTCTCTTCCTTCTCTCCTCTGTCTCTTCCTTCTCTCCTCTGTCTCTCCCTTCTCTCCTGTCTCTTCCTTCTCTCCTCTGTCTCTCCCTTCTCTCCTCTGTCTCCTCCTTCTCTCCTCTGTGTCTCTCCCTTCTCTCCTCTGTCTCTTCCTCCTCTCCTCTGTCTCTTCCTTCTCTCCTCTGTCTCCTCCTTCTCTCCTCTATGTCTCTCCCTTCTCTCCTCTGTGTCTCTTCCTTCTCTCCTCTGTCTCTTCCTTCTCTCCTCTGTCTCTAACTTCTCTCCTCTGTCTCTCCCTTCTCTCCTCTGTGTCTCTCCTCTGTCTCTCCCTTCTCTCCTCTGTGTCTCTCCCTTCTCTCCTCTGTCTCTCCTTTCTCTCCTCTGTCTCTCCCTTCTCTCCTGTGTCTCTCCCTTCTCTCCTCTGTCTCTCCCTTCTCTCCTTTGTCTCTCCCTTCTCTCCTCTGTCTCTCCCTTCTCTCCTCTGTCTCTCCCTTCTCTCCTCTGTGTCTCTCCTCTGTCTCTCCCTTCTCTCCTCTGTCTCTCCGTCTCTCCTCTGTGTCTCTCCCTTCTCTCCTCTGTCTCTTCCTTCTCTCCTCTGTCTCTCCCTTCTCTCCTCTGTCTCTCCTTCTCTCCTCTGTCTCTCCCTTCTCTTCTGTCTCTCCCTTCTCTCCTGTCTCTCCCTTCTCTCCTCTGTCTCTCCCTTCTCTCTTCTGTCTCTCCCTTCTCTCCTGTCTCTTCCTTCTCTCCTCTGTCTCTCCCTTCTCTCCTCTGTCTCCTCCTTCTCTCCTCTGTGTCTCTCCCTTCTCTCCTCTGTCTCTCCTTCTCTCCTCTGTCTCTCCTTCTCTCCTCTGTCTCTCCCTTCTCTCCTCTGTCTCTCCCTTCTCTCCTCTGTCTCTCCTTTCTCTCCTCTGTCTCTCCTTTCTCTCCTCTGTCTCTTCCTTCTCTCCTTTGTTTCTCTCCTTCTCTCCTCTGTCTCTCCCTTCTCTCCTCTGTCTCCTCCTTCTCTCCTCTGTGTCTCTCCCTTCTCTCCTCTGTCTCTTCCTCTCTCCTCTGTCTCTTCCTTCTCTCCTCTGTCTCCTCCTTCTCTCCTCTATGTCTCTCCCTTCTCTCCTCTGTGTCTCTTCCTTCTCTCCTCTGTCTCTCCCTTCTCTCCTCTGTCTCTTCCTTCTCTCCTCTGTCTCTAACTTCTCTCCTCTGTCTCTCCCTTCTCTCCTTTGTTTCTCTCCCTTCTCTCCTCTGTCTCTCCCTTCTCTCCTCTGTCTCTCCCTTCTCTCCTCTGTGTCTCTCCATTCTCTCCTCTGTCTCTCCCTCTCTCCTCTGTCTCTCCCTTCTCTCCTCTGTCTCTCCCTTCTCTCCTCTGTGTCTCTCCCTTCTCTCCTCTGTCTCTTCCTTCTCTCCTCTGTCTCTTCCTTCTCTCCTCTGTGTCTCTCCCTTCTCTCCTCTGTCTCTCCCTTCTCTCCTCTGTCTCTTCCTTCTCTCCTCTGTGTCTCTCCCTTCTCTCCTCTGTCTCTCCCTTCTCTCCTCTGTCTCTCCCTTCTCTCCTCTGTCTCTAACTTCTCTCCTCTGTCTCTCCCTTCTCTCCTCTGTGTCTCTCCCTTCTCTCCTCTGTGTCTCTCCCTTCTCACCTCTGTCTCTCCCTTCTCTCCTCTGTCTCTCCCTTCTCTCCAATGTTTCTCCCTTCTCTCCTCTGTGTCTCTTCCTTCTCTCCTCTGTGTCTCTTCCTTCTCTCCTCTGTCTCTCCCTTCTCTCCTCTGTCTCTCCCTTCTCTCCTCTGTGTCTCTCCCTTCTCTCCTCTGTGTCTCTCCCTTCTCTCCTCTGTCTCTCCCTTCTCTCCTCTGTCTCTCCCTTCTCTCCTCTGTCTCTCCCTTCTCTCCTCTGTCTCTTCCTTCTCTCCTCTGTCTCTCCCTTCTCTCCTCTGTCTCTCCCTTCTCTCCTCTGTCTCTCCCTTCTCTCCTCTGTCTCTCTCCCTTCTCTCCTCTGTCTCTTCCTTCTCTCCTCTGTCTCTCCCTTCTCTCCTGTCTCTCCCTTCTCTCCTGTCTCTCCCTTCTCTCCTCTGTCTCTTCCTTCTCTCCTCTGTCTCTTCCTTCTCTCTTCTGTCTCTCCCTTCTCTCCTGTCTCTTCCTTCTCTCCTCTGTCTCTCCCTTCTCTCCTCTGTCTCCTCCTTCTCTCCTCTGTGTCTCTCCCTTCTCTCCTCTGTCTCTTCCTTCTCTCCTCTGTCTCTTCCTTCTCTCCTCTGTCTCCTCCTTCTCTCCTCTATGTCTCTCCCTTCTCTCCTCTGTGTCTCTTCCTTCTCTCCTCTGTCTCTTCCTTCTCTCCTCTGTCTCTTCCTTCTCTCCTCTGTCTCTTCCTTCTCTCCTCTGTCTCCTCCTTCTCTCCTCTATGTCTCTCCCTTCTCTCCTCTGTGTCTCTTCCTTCTCTCCTCTGTCTCTCCCTTCTCTCCTCTGTCTCTCCCTTCTCTCCTCTGTCTCTCCCTTCTCTCCTCTGTCTCTTCCTTCTCTCCTCTGTCTCTTCCTTCTCTCCTCTGTCTCTCCCTTCTCTCCTCTGTCTCTCCTTTCTCTCCTCTGTCTCTCCTTTCTCTCCTCTGTCTCTCCTTCTCTCCTCTGTGTCTCTCCCTTCTCTCCTCTGTCTCTTCCTTCTCTCCTCTGTCTCTTCCTTCTCTCCTCTGTGTCTCTCCCTTCTCTCCTCTGTCTCTCCCTTCTCTCCTCTGTCTCTTCCTTCTCTCCTCTGTGTCTCTCCCTTCTCTCCTCTGTCTCTTCCTTCTCTCCTCTGTCTCTCCTTTCTCTCCTCTGTCTCTCCTTTCTCTCCTCTGTCTCTTCCTTCTCTCCTTTGTTTCTCTCCCTTCTCTCCTCTGTGTCTCTCCCTTCTCTCCTCTGTCTCTCCCTTCTCTCCTCTGTCTCTCCCTTCTCTCCTCTGTCTCTCCCTTCTCTCCTCTGTGTCTCTCCATTCTCTCCTCTGTCTCTCCCCTCTCTCCTCTGTGTCTCTACTCTGTCTCTCCCTTCTCTCCTCTGTCTCTCCCTTCTCTCCTCTGTGTCTCTCCTTCTCTCCTCTGTCTCTTCCTTCTCTCCTCTATCTCTTCCTTCTCTCCTCTGTGTCTCTCCTTCTCTCCTCTGTCCTCTCCCTTCTCTCCTCTGTCTCTTCCATTCTCTCCTCTGTCTCTCCCTTCTCTCCTCTGTCTCTTCCTTCTCTCCTCTGTCTCTCCCTTCTCTCCTCTGTCTCCTCCGTGTCTCTCCCTTCTCTCCTCTGTCTCTTTCCCTTCTCTCCTCTGTCTCTTCCTTCTCTCCTCTGTCTCTTCCTTCTCTCCTCTGTCTCTCCCTTCTCTCCTCGTCTCTCCTTTCTCTCCTCTGTCTCTCTTTCTCTCCTCTGTCTCTTCCTTCTCTCCTTTGTTTCTCTCCCTTCTCTCCTCTGTCTCTCCCTTCTCTCCGCTGTCTACTCCCTTCTCTCCTCTGTCTCTCCCTTCTCTCCTCTGTCTCTTCCTTCTCTCCTCTGTCTCTCCCTTCCTCTCCTTGTTTTCTCTCCCTTCTCTCCTTCGTGTCTCATCCCTTCTCTCCTCTGTCTCTCCTTTCTCTCCTCTGTCTCTCCTTTCTCTCCTCTGTCTCTCCCTTCTCTCCTTTGTTTCTCTCCCTTCTCTCCTCTGTCTCTCCCTTCTCTCCTCTGTCTCTCCCTTTTCTCCTCTGTCTCTCCCTTCTCTCCTCTGTCTCTCCCGTCTCTCCTCTGTGTCTCTCCATTCTCTCCTCTGTCTCTCCCCTCTCTCCTCTGTGTCTCTACTCTGTCTCTCCTTCCTCTCCTCTGTGTCTCTCCCTTCTCTCCTCTGTGTCTCTCCCTTCTCTCCTCTGTCTCTCCCTTCTCTCCTCTGTCTCTCCATTCTCTCCTCTGTCTCTTCCTTCTCTCCTCTGTCTCTCTCCCTTCTCTCCTGTCTCTTCCTTCTCTCCTCTGTCTCTTCCTTCTCTCGCTCTGTGTCTCTCCCTTCTCTCCTCTGTGTCTCTCCCTTCTCTCCTCTGTCTCTCCCTTCTCTCCTCTGTCTCTAACTTCTCTCCTCTGTCTCTCCCTTCTCTCCTCTGTGTCTCTCCCTTCTCTCCTCTGTGTCTCTCCCTTCTCACCTCTCTCTCCCTTCTCCTCCTCTGTCTCCTCCTTCTCTCCTCTGTGTCTCTCCCTTCTCTCCTCTGTCTCTCCCTTCTCTCCAATGTCTCTCCCTTCTCTCCTCTGTGTCTCTCCCTTCTCTCCTCTGTCTCTCCCTTCTCTTCAATGTCTCTCCCTTCTCTCCTCTGTCTCTCCCTTCTCTCCTCTGTGTCTCTTCCTTCTCTCCTCTGTCTCTTCCTTCTCTCCTCTGTCTCTTCCTTCTCTCCTCTGTCTCTCCCTTCTCTCCTCTGTGTCTCTTCCTTCTCTCCTCTGTCTCTTCCTTCTCTCCTCTGTCTCTAACTTCTCTCCTCTGTCTCTCCCTTCTCTCCTCTGTGTCTCTCCTCTGTCTCTCCCTTCTCTCCTCTCTGTCTCTCCCTTCTTTCCTCTGTCTCTCCTTTCTCTCCTCTGTCTCTCCCTTCTCTCCTGTGTCTCTCCCTTCTCTCCTCTGTCTCTCCCTTCTCTCCTCTGTCTCTCCCTTCTCTCCTCTGTCATCTCCCTTCTCTCCTCTGTCCTCTCCCTTCTCTCCTCTGTGTCTCTCCTCTGTCTCTCCCTTCTCTCCTCTGTCTCTCCCTTCCTCTCCTCTGTGTCTCTCCCTTCTCTCCTCTGTCTCTTCCTTCTCTCCTCTGTCTCTCCCTCTCTCCTCTGTCTCTCCCTTCTCTCCTCTGTCTCTCCCTTCTCTTCTGTCTCTCCCTTCTCTCCTGTCTCTCCCTTCTCGTCCTCTGTCTCTTCCTTCTCTCTTCTGTCTCTCCCTTCTCTCCTGTCTCTTCCTTCTCTCCTCTGTCTCTCCCTTCTCTCCTCTGTCTCCGCCTTCTCTCCTCTGTGTCTCTCCCTTCTCTCCTCTGTCTCTCCCTTCTCTCCTCTGTCTCTCTCCTTCTCTCCTCTGTCTCTTCCTTCTCTCCTCTGTCTCTCCTTCTCTCCTCTGTCTCTCCTTTCTCTCCTCCTGTCTCTCCTTTCTCTCCTTCTGTCTCTTCCTTCTCCCCTTTGTTTCCTCTCCCTTTACTCCTCTGTCTCTCCCTTCTCTCCTCTGTCTCCTCCTTCTCTCCTCTGTGTCTCTCCCTTCTCTCCTCTGTCTCTTCCTTCTCTCCTCTGTCTCTTCCTTCTCTCCTCTGTCTCCTCCTTCTCTCCTCTATGTCTCTCCCTTCTCTCCTCTGTGTCTCTTCCTTCTCTCCTCTGTCTCTTCCTTCTCTCCTCTGTCTCTAACTTCTCTCCTCTGTCTCTCCCTTCTCTCCTTTGTTTCTCTCCCTTCTCTCCTCTGTCCTCCTTCTCTCCTCTGTCTCTCCCTTCTCTCCTCTGTGTCTCTCCATTCTCTCCTCTGTGTCTCTCCATTCTCTCCTCTGGTCCTCATATCCTCTCCCCTCTCTCCTCTGTCTCTCCCTTCTCTCCTCTGTCTCTCCCTTCTCTCCTCTGTGTCTCTCCCTTCTCTCCTCTGTCTCTTCCTTCTCTCCTCTGTCTCTTCCTTCTCTCCTCTGTCTCCTCTCCCTTCTCTCCTCTGTCTCTCCCTTCTCTCCTCTGTCTCTTCCTTCTCTCCTCTGTGTCTCTCCCTTCTCTCCTCTGTCTCTCCCTTCTCTCCTCTGTCTCTCCCTTCTCTCCTCTGTCTCTAACTTCTCTCCTCTGTCTCTCCCTTCTCTCCTCTGTGTCTCTCCCTTCTCTCCTCTGTGGTCTCACCCGTCTCACCTCTGTCTCTACCTTCTCTCCTCTGTCTCTCCCTTCTCTCCAATGTTTCTCCCTTCTCTCCTCTGTGTCTCTTCCTTCTCTCCTCTGTGTCTCTTCCTTCTCTCCTCTGTCTCTTCCTTCTCTCCTCTGTCTCTCCCTTCTCTCCTCTGTGTCTCTCCCTTCTCTCCTCTGTGTCTCTCCCTTCTCTCCTCTGTCTCTCCCTTCTCTCCTCTGTCTCTCCCTTCTCTCCTCTGTCTCTCCCTTCTCTCCTCTGTCTCTTCCTTCTCTCCTCTGTCTCTCCCTTCTCTCCTCTGTCTCTCCCTTCTCTCCTCTGTCTCTCCCTTCTCTCCTCTGTCTCTCCCTTCTCTCCTCTGTCTCTTCCTCTTCCTTCTCTCCTCTGTCTCTCCCTTCTCTCCTGTCTCTCCCTTCTCTCCTGTCTCTCCCATTCTCTCCTCTGTCTCTTCCTTCTCTCCTCTGTCTCTTCCTTCTCTCTTCTGTCTCTCCCTTCTCTCTCTGTCTCTTCCTTCTCTCCTCTGTCTCTCCCTTCTCTCCTCTGTCTCCTCCTTCTCTCCTCTGTGTCTCTCCCTTCTCTCCTCTGTCTCTTCCTTCTCTCCTCTGTCTCTTCCTTCTCTCCTCTGTCTCCTCCTTCTCTCCTCTATGTCTCTCCCTTCTCTCCTCTGTGTCTCTTCCTTCTCTCCTCTGTCTCTTCCTTCTCTCCTCTGTCTCTTCCTTCTCTCCTCTGTCTCTTCCTTCTCTCCTCTGTCTCCTCCTTCTCTCCTCTATGTCCTCTCCCTTCTCTCCTCTGTGTCTCTTCCTTCTCTCCTCTGTCTCTCCCTTCTCTCCTCTGTCTCTCCCTTCTCTCCTCTGTCTCTCCCTTCTCTCCTCTGTCTCTTCCTTCTCTCCTCTGTCTCTTCCTTCTCTCCTCTGTCTCTCCCTTCTCTCCTCTGTCTCTCCTTTCTCTCCTCTGTCTCTCCTTTCTCTCCTCTGTCTCTTCTTCTCTCCTCTGTGTCTCTCCCTTCTCTCCTCTGTCTCTTCCTTCTCTCCTCTGTCTCTTCCTTCTCTCCTCTGTGTCTCTCCCTTCTCTCCTCTGTCTCTCCCATCTCTCCTCTGTCTCTTCCTTCTCTCCTCTGTGTCTCTCCTTCTCTCCTCTGTCTCTTCCTTCTCTCCTCTGTCTCTCCTTTCTCTCCTCTGTCTCCTTTCTCTCCTCTGTCTCTTCCTTCTCTCCTTTGTTTCTCTCCCTTCTCTCCTCTGTGTCTCTCCCTTCTCTCCTCTGTCTCTCCCTTCTCTCCTCTGTCTCTCCCCTCTCTCCTCTGTCTCTCCCTTCTCTCCTCTGTGTCTCTCCATTCTCTCCTCTGTCTCTCCCCTCTCTCCTCTGTGTCTCTACTCTGTCTCTCCCTTCTCTCCTCTGCTCTCCCTTCTCTCCTCTGTGTCTCTCCCTTCTCTTCCTCTGGTCTCTATCCGTCTCTCCTCTATCTCTTCCTTCTCTCCTCTGTTGTCTCTCCCTTCTCTCCTCTGTCGCCTCCCTTCTCCTCCTCTGTCTCTTCCTTCTCTCCTCTGGTGTCTCTCTCCCTTCTCTCGCCTCTGTCTCTTCCTTCTCTCCTCTGTCCTCTCCCTTCTCTCCTTCTGTCTCCTCCGTGTCTCTCCCTTCTCTCCTCTGTGCTCTTTCCCTTCTCTCCCATCTGTCGCTTCATTCTCTCCTCTGTCCTCTTCCTTCTCTCCTCTGTCTCTCCCTTATCTCCTCTGTCTCTCCTTTCTCTCCTCTGTCCTCTCCTTTTCTCTCCTCTGCCTCGTCTTCCTTCTCTCCTTTGGTTTCTCTCCCTTCTCTCCTCTGTCTCTCCTTCTCTCCTCTGTCTCTCCCTTCTCTCCTCTGTCTCTCCCTTCTCTCCTCTGTCTCTTCCTTCTCTTCCTCTGTCTCTCCTTCTCTCCTTTGTTTCTCTCCCTTCTCTCCTCTGTGTCTCTCCCTTCTCTCCTCTGTCTCTCCTTTCTCTCCTCTGTCTCTCCTTTCTCTCCTCTGTCTCTCCCTTCTCTCCTTTGTTTCTCTCCCTTCTCTCCTCTGTCTCTCCCTTCTCTCCTCTGTCTCTCCCTTCTCTCCTCTGTCTCCCTTCTCTCCTCTGTCTCTCCCTTCTCTCCTCTGTGTCTCTCCATTCTCTCCTCTGTCTCTCCCCTCTCTCCTCTGTGTCTCTACTCTGTCTCTCCCTTCTCTCCTCTGTGTCTCTCCCTTCTCTCCTCTGTGTCTCTCCCTTCTCTCCTCTGTCTCTTCCTTCTCTCCTCTGTCTCTCCCTTCTCTCCTCTGTCTCTTCCTTCTCTCCTCTGTCTCTCCCTTCTCTCCTGTCTCTTCCTTCTCTCCTCTGTCTCTTCCTTCTCTCCTCTGTGTCTCTCCCTTCTCTCCTCTGTGTCTCTCCCTTCTCTCCTCTGTCTCTCCCTTCTCTCCTCTGTCTCTAACTTCTCTCCTCTGTCTCTCCCTTCTCTCCTCTGTGTCTCTCCCTTCTCTCCTCTGTGTCTCTCCCTTCTCACCTCTCTCTCCCTTCTCTCCTCTGTCTCCTCCTTCTCTCCTCTATGTCTCTCCCTTCTCTCCTCTGTCTCTCCCTTCTCTCCAATGTCTCTTCCTTCTCTCCTCCTGTGTCTCTCCCTTCTCTCATCTGTCTCTCCCTCTCTTCAATGTCTCTCCCTTCTCTCCTCTGTCTCTCCCTTCTCTCCTCTGTGTCTCTTCCTTCTCTCCTCTGTCTCTTCCTTCTCTCCTCTGTCTCTCCTTCTCTCCTCTGTCTCTCCCTTTTCTCCTCTGTTTTCTCTCCCTTCTCTCCTCTGTGTCTCTCCCTTCTCCTCCTCTGTCTCTTCCCTTCTCTCCTCGTGTCTCTCCCTTCTATCCTCTGTCTCTTCCTTCTCTCCTCTGTCTCTCCCTTCTCTCCTTGTCTCTCCCTTCTCTCCTCTGTCTCTCCCTTCTCTCCTCTGTCTCTCCCTTCTCTCCTCTGTGTCTCCCTTTCTCTCCTCTGTGTCTCTCCCTTCTCTCCTCTCTCTCCCTTCTCTCCTCTGTCTCTCCCTTCTCTCCTCTGTCTCTTCCTTCTTCCTCTGTCTCTTCCTTCTCTCCTCTGTCTCTCCCTTCTCTCCTCTGTCTCTTCCTTCTCTCCTCTGTGTCTCTCCCTTCTCTCCTCTGTGTCTCTCCCTTCTCTCCTCTGTCTCTTCCTTCTCTCCTCTGTGTCTCTCCCTTCTCTCCTCTGTCTCTCCCTTCTCTCCTCTGTCTCTCCTTTCTCTCCTCTGTCTCTCCCTTCTCTCCTCTGTCTCTCCTTTCTCTCCTCTGTCTCTCCCTTCTCTCCTCTGTCTCTCCTTTGTCTCTCCCTTCTCTCCTTTGTTTCTCTCCCTTCTCTCCTCTGTCTCTCCCTTCTCTCCTGTCTCTTCCTTCTCTCCTCTGTCTCTTCCTTCTCTCCTCTGTCTCTCCCTTCTCTCCTCTGTCTCTCCCTTCTCTCCTCTGTCTCTCCCTTCTCTCCTGTCTCTCCCTTCTCTCCTCTGTCTCTCCCTTCTCTCCTCTGTCTCTCCTTTCTCTCCTCTGTCTCTCCTTTCTCTCCTCTGTCTCTCCCTTCTCTCCTTTGTGTCTCTCCCTTCTCTCCTGTTTCTCTCCCTTCTCTCCTTTGTTTCTCTCCCTTCTCTCCTCTGTCTCTCCCTTCTCTCCTCTGTGTCTCTCCCTTCTCTCCTCTGTCTCTCCCTTCTCTCCTCTGTCTCTCCCTTCTCTCCTCTGTCTCTCCTTTCTCTCCTCTGTCTCCTTTCTCTCCTCTGTCTCTTCCTTCTCTCCTCTGTGTCTCTCCCTTCTCTCCTGTGTCTCTCCCTTCTCTCCTCTGTGTCTCTCCCTTCTCTCCTCTGTGTCTCTCCCTTCTCTCCTCTGTCTCCTCCTTCTCTCCTCTGTCTCTCCCTTGTCTCCTCTGTCTCTCCCTTCTCTCCTCTGTCTCTCCTTTCTCTCCTCTGTCTCTTCCTTCTCTCCTGTGTCTCTCCCTTCTCTCCTCTGTGTCTCTCCCTTCTCTCCTCTGTGTCTCTCCCTTCTCTCCTCTGTCTCCTCCTTCTCTCCTCTGTCTCTTCCTTCTCTCCTCTGTGTCTCTCCCTTCTCTCCTCTGTCTCTCCTTCTCTCCTCTGTCTCTCCCTTCTCTCCTCTGTCTCCTTTCTCTCCTCTGTCTCTTCCTTCTCTCCTCTGTCTCTTCCTTCTCTCCTCTGTCTCTCTCTTCTCTCCTTTGTTTCTCTCCCTTCTCTCCTCTGTCTCTCCCTTCTCTCCTCTGTCTCTCCCTTCTCTCCTCTGTCTCTAACTTCTCTCCTCTGTCTCTAACTTCTCTCCTCTGTCTTTTTCTTCTCTCCTCTGTCTCTCCCTTCTCTCCTCTGTGTCTCTCCTCTGTCTCTCCCTTCTCTCCTCTGTGTCTCTCCTCTGTCTCTCCCTTCTCTCCTCTGTCTCTCCCTTCTCTCCTCTGTCTCTCCCTTCTCTCCTCTGTCTCTCCCTTCTCTCCTCTGTCTCTTCCGTCTCTCCTCTGTCTCTTCCGTCTCTCCTCTGTTTCTTCCTTCTCTCCTCTGTCTCTTCCTTCTCTCTGTGACATGAGTTTCAGCTCCTGTGCTCAGTCCGGAGCTCCCTCATATACGTGTGACCAAAGCCTGGAGTCCCCACACTGATCCCCACATCTAGGGGTCCCCACACTGATCCCCACATCTAGGGGTGCCCACACTGATCCTCACATCTAGAGGTCCCCACACTGATCCCCACATCTAGAGGTCCCCACACTGATCCTCACATCTAGGGGTCCCCACACTGATCCCCACATTTAGGAGTCCCCACACTGATCCCCACATCTAGGAGTCCCCACACTGATCCCCACATCTAGCAGTCCCCACACTGATCCCCACATCTAGGGGTCCCCACACTGATATCCACACTGATCCCCACATCTAGGAGTCCCCACACTGATACCCACATCTAGGGGTCCCCACACTGATCCTCACACTGATCCCCACACTGATCCCCCACATCTAGAGGTCCCCACACTGATCCCCACATCTAGGGGTCCCCACACTGATCCCCACATCTAGAGGTCCCCACACTGATCCCCACATCTAGGGGTCCCCACACTGATCCCCACATCTAGGGGTCCCCACACTGATCCTCACATCTAGGGGTCCCCACACTGATACCCACATCTAGGGGTCCCCACACTGATCCTCACATCTAGGGGTCCCCAAACTGATCCCCACATCTAAGGGTCCCCACACTGATCCCCACATCTAGGGGTCCCCACACTGATCCTCACAATCTAAGGGTCCCCACACTGATCCCCACATCTAGGGGTCCCCACACTGATCCCCACATCCTAAGGGTCCCCACACTGATCCCCACATCTAGGGGTCCCCACACTGATCCTCACATCTAAGGGTCCCCACACTGATCCCCACATCTAGGGGTCCCCCACACTGATCCCCACATCTAGGGGTCCCCCACACTGATCCCCACATCTAGGGGTCCCCACACTGATCCCCACATCTAAGGGTCCCCACACTGATCCCCACATCTAGGGGTCCCCACACTGATCCCCACATCTAGGGGTCCCCAAACTGATCCCCACATCTAGGAGTCCCCACACTGATCCTCAATCTAGGGGGTCCCCACACTGATCCTCACATCTAGGGGTCCCCACACTGATATCCACACTGATCCCCACATCTAGGAGTCCCCACACTGATCCCCACATCTAGGAGTCCCCACACTGATCCCCACATCTAGGAGTCCCCACACTGATCCCCACATCTAGGGGTCCCCACACTGATCCCCACATCTAGGGGTCCCCACACTGATCCTCACATCTAGGGGTCCCCAAACTGATCCCCACATCTAGGAGTCCCCACACTGATCCCCACATATAGCAGTCCCCACACTGATCCCCACATCTAGGGGGTCCCCACACTGATCCCCACATCTAGCAGTCCCCACACTGATCCCCACATCTAGAGGTCCCCACACTGGTCCCCACATCTAGGGGTCCCCACACTGATCCCCACATCTAGGGGTCCCCACACTGATCCCCACATCTAGGAGTCCCCACACTGATCCCCACATCTAGGGGTCCCCACACTGATCCCCACATCTAGGGGTCCCACACTGATCCCCACATCTAGGGGTCCCCACACTGATCCCCACATCTAGGGTCCCCACACTGATCCCTCACATCTAGGGTCCCCACACTGATACCCACATCTAGGGGTCCCCACACTGATCCTCACATCTAGGGGTCCCCAAACTGATCCCCACATCTAAGGGTCCCCACACTGATCCCCACATCTAGGGGTCCCCACACTGATCCCCACATCTAAGGGTCCCCACACTGATCCCCACATCTAGGGGTCCCCACACTGATCCCCACATCTAAGGGTCCCCAAACTGATCCCCACATCTAGGAGTCCCCACACTGATCCCCACATCTAGGGGTCCCCACACTGATCCCCACATCTAGGGGTCCCCACACTGATCCTCACATCTAAGGGTCCCCACACTGATCCCCACATCTAGGGGTCCCCACACTGATCCCCACATCTAGGAGTCCCCACACTGATCCTCACATCTAGGGGGTCCCCACACTGATCCTCACATCTAGGGGTCCCACACTGATATCCACACTGATCCCCACATCTAGGAGTCCCCACACTGATCCCCCACATCTAGGAGTCCCCACACTGATCCCCACATCTAGGAGTCCCCACACTGATCCCCACATCTAGGAGTCCCCACACTGATCCCCACATCTAGGGGTCCCCACACTGATCCTCACATCTAAGGGTCCCCAAAACTGATCCCCACATCTAGGAGTCCCCACACTGATCCCCACATCTAGGGGTCCCCACACTGATCCTCACACTGATCCCCACACTGATCCCCACATCTAGGAGTCCCCACACTGATCCCCACATCTAGGGGTCCCCACACTGATCCTCACATCTAGGAGTCCCCACACTGATCCCCACATCTAGGAGTCCCCACACTGATCCCCACATCTAGGGGTCCCCCACCACTGGAATCCCTCACACTGATCCCCACACTGATTCCTCACATCTAGGAGTCCCCACACTGATCCCCACACTGATCCCCACATCTAGGAGTCCCCACACTGATCCCCACACTGATCCCCACATCTAGGAGTCCCCCACCACTGATCCCCACACTGATCCCCACATCTAGGAGTCCCCACACTGATCCTCACATCTAGGAGTCCCACACTGATCCTCACATCTAGGAGTCCCCACACTGATCCCCACACTGATCCCCACAATCTAGGAGTCCCCACACACTGATCCCCCACATCTAGGGGTCCCCACATGATCCTCACACTGATCCCCACACTGATCCCTCACATCTAGGAGTCCCCACACTGATCCCCACACTGATCCCCACATCTAGGAGTCCCCCACACTGCTCCCCACATCTAGGAGTCCCCACACTGATCCCCACATCTAGGGGTCCCCACACTGATCCTCACACTGATCCCCACACTGATCCTCACATCTAGGAGTCCCCACACTGATCCCCACATCTAGGAGTCCCCACACTGATCCCCACATCTAGGGGTCCCCACACTGATCCTCACACTGATCCCCACACTGATCCTCACATCTAGGAGTCCCCACACTGATCCCCACACTGATCCCCACATCTAGGAGTCCCCACACTGATCCCCACATCTAGGAGTCCCCACACTGATCCCCACATCTAGGGGTCCCCACACTGATCCCCACATCTAGGGGTCCCCACACTGATCCCCACATCTAGGAGTCCCCACACTGATCCCCACATCTAGGGGGTCCCCACACTGATCCCCCCATCTAGGAGTCCCCACACTGATCCCCACACTGATCCCCACATCTAGGGGTCCCCACACTGATCCCCACATCTAGGGGTCCCCACACTGATCCTCACATCTAGGGGTCCCCAAACTGATCCCCACATCTAGGAGTCCCCACACTGATCCCCACATCTAGGGGTCCCCACACTGATCCTCACACTGATCCCCACACTGATCCCCACATCTAGGAGTCCCCACACTGATCCCCACACTGATCCCCACATCTAGGAGTCCCCACACTGATCCCCACATCTAGGGGTCCCCACACTGATCCCCACATCTAGGGGTCCCCACACTGATCCCCCCATCTAGGAGTCCCCACACTGATCCCCACACTGATCCCCACATCTAGGAGTCCCCACATCTAGGAGCCCCCACACTGATCCCCACATCTAGGGGGTCCCCACCATGGAGAGGAGTCCTCGGAGGCTTCGGGACAGGGAAGAGTTAAGTCTGGTGGGTGGAGCTAGAGAGCGCTGTTCTCGGGGTCTCCATGACAACTGAGAGGCATCTAGGGGGCGGGGCCTGGCCGGGTGCCAGCACTAGCCACACTCCCAGAATCCTTTGCTGGACATTCGCCCGAGTAACAAGCCAGACAGAATGGGGCGCCCGCCCGCCCGCTCCCCTCCCCCTCACACCCAGGTCACCATTATTAGTCACACTAACGTCATGGAGGAAGTGTGTGAGGACAGCGGCCGCCGCGGAGTGTGAACGGTGCCGTGCCCACACTCTCCGCCCCTCCTTCTCACCGCGGGCTCGCTGACACCTGTAGTCCTCCCCGGGCTAGCGAGTAAAGCCGCGCGGGTCACGTGTCCGCCCTTCGTCACGTGCGCTCGGGGCCGCAGACAGGGCGGGACGCGGCAGGGCGCATGCGCGGGATAATTCCAGCGACGCCACGGCTTGTTTGTGAAGGCGGTGACGTCACGGCCAGGTGGCATTCCTCGGCTGGAGGGGGCGCGGCGTCATCACGGAGCTCGGCACGCACGCATGCGCGGAGCGACAGCCCTGCCTGACCGAACCTGCGCGACCCCGTGATTGCGCGCTCCGGGCGGGCTGCGGCTTGCAGAGAAGCTGAGGAGAGACGGAGGCAGAGCACGCCGGGAGCGGAGAGCAGAGCGAGCAGTACCGGAGCCGCGGCAGCCGCCAGCCATCCTCCCAGCCTGCCGGAGCCCGTGCATGCCCCCCTCCCCCCCGGCGCAGCATGTCAGCCGCACAGGTGTCCTCGTCCCGCCGGCAGTCGTGTTACCTGTGTGACCTGCCCCGGATGCCATGGGCCATGATCTGGGACTTCACCGAGCCCGTGTGCCGCGGCTGCGTCAACTACGAGGGGGCTGACCGCATTGAATTCGTCATTGACACGGCCCGCCAGCTGAAGCGCAGCCATGGCTTCCAAGATGGCCGCTCTCCGGGGCCACAGGGGCCCGGATCTGGTGGAGCAGCCAAGACGCATCCGGCCGTGCAGGCCGCCCTGACCGCCAAGGACACGGCGCAGCTCAACCACCTGGATGGTGCTTCTAAGGCCGCCGCCTCTGGACTGGACAGGTACGGCCTGGCCACGGAACGCGGACGCTTCGAGTACACCCTGGCCGCTGCCGCACGACTTCCCAACGGCCTCAATGGCTTTCCTAAACCGGGAGAGGATGGACCCCCAGAACTTAACCGCCAGAGCCCCAACTCCCGAGGCCGCACGGGCCATGGACTGATCCCGCAACTGGGGCCCGGACAGCTCAGCGTTCCCCCCAACCTGCTGCCACAGACCCTGCTGAATGGCCCGCCCACAGCGTCCTCCTCTGCGGCCCCACATGTGCTGGGTAGGGGCCCCAGTGGATCCAGTGGCCTTAACGTCCCCCCTCCCCCCACGGCCACCTCTTCGGGTGACCCCAAGCGCCCTGGCTCGGTATCCAGCACTGATCAGGAGCGGGAGCTGAAGGAGAAGCAGCGTAACAGCGAGGCGCTGTCCGAACTAACGGAGAGTCTGCGCAGCCGGGCCGAGGAGTGGGCCGGGAAACCCAAGCCGGTGCGAGACACCCTGCTCACCCTGTCCGCCTGCACGCCCTTCGATGTCCGCTTCAAGAAAGACCACTCTCTTCTGGGGCGAGTCTTTGCCTTCGATGCCACATCCAAGCCGGGGCTCCTGGACTACGAGCTGAAGTTGTTTGTGGAATACCCCAGCGGCTCGCTCAACGTCTTCAGCTCGGCCTCGGGGGTGGCCAAGCAGATGTATCAGGACTGCATGAAAGACTTTGGCCGTGGCCTCTCTTCTGGATTTAAATACTTAGAGTATGAGAAGAAGCATGGCTCTGGGGACTGGCGGCTGTTGGGGGACTTGCTACCTGAGTCAGTGCGCTTCTTTAAGGAGATGGTTGGAGCGGACATGCTGCCACAACCCTACCTTGACCCCGGCTGCCCCATGCTACCCAGTGCACTAGTGAACCTGCCTCGTGCTCTGGCAGCCGCCGCCGCGTCCTCCTCCGCCGGGGCCAGCGGTCAGGCTCGCGGTGGAGTAAGGAAAAGAAAGGCCTCTCCTGAACCAGACTCTGCTGATGGTCAGGTGTGGATTGGTCAGCCAGATGCTATAAAGCTGGGCCTGTCAGCTGCTGGAGGTGCTCCATCCTCCTCATCTTCAGCAGCCTCTTATGGTGGTCCAGCTCCCCCGCCTCCACCACTTGGTCCTGGGCACCCACAAAGAACCACACCACCTGAGAGTACTCCACCAAACGGCCCCTCACCTATGGCTGCCCTGCAGTCCGTGACAGATACTTTAGGTACAGCTCATTCTCCCAAGGACGGTCAGACAGGTGGGGGGCCTCCGGTGCACTCCACCACTTCTTCGGCTCGCAGGAATAGTAGCAGCCCAGTGTCTCCGGCATCAGTGCCCGGGGCAAGACGACTGAACTCTCGTAATGGTGCAGGTTCTGGGGAACTTAATCTTCAAGTGGCACCTGCAGGTGGAGCGCCTCACCCAGGAATGGACCAAGTGCACCCCCAGAACATTCCCGACTCCCCCATGGCCAACAGTGGCCCTCTCTGCTGCACCATCTGCCATGAACGTCTGGAGGACACACACTTTGTCCAGTGCCCGTCTGTACCCAGCCACAAGTTCTGTTTCCCCTGCTCTCGAGAAAGCATCAAAGCCCAAGGGGCAACAGGTGAGGTCTACTGCCCCAGCGGAGAGAAGTGCCCCCTGGTGGGATCCAATGTTCCTTGGGCTTTCATGCAGGGGGAGATTGCCACGATCCTTGCAGGAGATGTAAAGGTGAAAAAGGAGAGAGACCCGTAGTATGGGGGGATAACAATGACTCCTGTGAACAGACCCTTTCCCCCACCTCTAACCTGCTGAGCACGGATAGGCACCTGCTGTGGTGGGGGGGGGGACTCGGGGCTCCTGGACCTTGTACATTTTGCATCTACTTCACTCTATCCCATTGTGCCCTGGACCTGTCCACGTGAGACCATGTAACCCGATGATCAGCCCATCCACAGGTCTGGGGGCCATTCTGGGAATTGGAGCTGTGATCTGGGACACTTTCTACTCTTCATCTTTTTTGGGGATAATGTGCTGGATTTTATTATCGTAAAAAAAATTAGGGGAAAAAAAACAAACGTACAAAAAAAAAAAAAAAAAAAAAAAAAACCCTTCCCTGATGCCGGCCCTCCCTGCCTCGGGCAGAACTTGGATTGTGGCCCCTCTGGACAGTGGCAGGACAGGCTTGTATAAAGCTTTGTGGCCCCCTGGACAGCAGCAGGATGAGGCCTGTTGAGCTTCGTGGCCCCCCTGGACAGCAGCAGGACGGAGCCCTATAAAGCTTTGCGGCCCCCCGGACTGCCGGCCGCACTGACTTAGTCTTATGTACAGATCTTATTTTTGTGTTTGGGAAGTTTGCGGCACTTGATGGTGTGAGGCGGGGGTGCGGGTGGTCTTACATGTCCTTCTTCCTCCTCTCCCTCCCTCTCTTTTCCTTTTCTCGTCTGTTTTTCCCGCTTTTGTGGCGATTTGTGTCACTAGGTTCTGGTTATAGCACTTAGCGCCAGGCTGCTGGTGTGTAAGTTCTTGTCCCGGGGGTGGGGTGGGGGGTGGAGAGAGTATATAGATATATATGTACGGACACGTCCATCTCCCCCACACTACGGAGGGGGGGGGGTCTACACTTAATGCGGTTGTGATTGGTTTAACCCATGGAGTGCCGGCAGGCAGTGCGGTCTCCAGGCCAGTACCTATTTCTTTATATAGATGACTATAAATATATATATATTTTTCTTTTTGCACGGATGCTTCTCGGCAGTAGAGCAGATCGCCGTCTGTACATTGGGGGGAGGGGGGACCTTTTCTTTGTCCAGAATACATTTCTGTAGTACGACAGACCACTGTTATGTGCCTTGGAGCTGATGACATTGTAATAAATCTGATTCATACTATTGCTTTTGGAAACGGCGTTTTTTTTGTGAGTGCGGCGCAGAGTGATGTCTGGATGCTGCACCCCCCTAAGGGTTAATGATGTCCCCGCTGCACGCACCCCCCCTAATAACAGTGTGACATGGCGGCAGGTAGTATACTAACATGGTGCAGACCCCTCAGGGGGAGCGATGGGTTAATGATGTCCCCGCTGCCCCCCCCTAATAATAGTGTGACATGGCGGCAGGTAGTATACTAACATGGTGCAGACCCCTCAGGGAGAGCGATGGGTTAATGATGTCCCCGCTGCCCCCCCCTAATAACAGTGTGACATGGCGGCAGGTAGTATACTAACATGGTGCAGACCCCTCAGGGGGAGCGATGGGTTAATGATGTCCCCGCTGCCCCCCCCCCCCCAATAACAGTGTGACATGGCGGCAGGTAGTATACTAACATGGTGCAGACCCCTCAGGGGGAGCGATGGGTTAATGATGTCCCCGCTGCCTCCCCCCCCTAATAACAGTGTGACATGGCGGCAGGTAGTATACTAACATGGTGCAGACCCCTCAGGGAGAGCGATGGGTTAATGATGTCCCCGCTGCCTTCCCCCCCCCCCCCCCTAATAACAGTGTGACAAGGCGGCAGGTAGTATACTAACATGGTGCAGACCCCTCAGGGAGAGTGATGGGTTAATGATGTCCCCGCTGCCCCCCCTAATAACAGTGTGACATGGCGGCAGGTAGTATACTAACATGGTGCAGACCCCTCAGGGGGAGCGATGGGTTAATGATGTCCCCGCTGCCCCCCCCCCCCTAATAACAGTGTGACATGGCGGCAGGTAGTATACTAACATGGTGCAGACCCCTCAGGGGGAGCGATGGGTTAATGATGTCCCCGCTGCCTCCCCCCCCCTAATAACAGTGTGACATGGCGGCAGGTAGTATACTAACATGGTGCAGACCCCTCAGGGAGAGCGATGGGTTAATGATGTCCCCGCTGCCTTCCCCCCCCCCTAATAACAGTGTGACAAGGCGGCAGGTAGTATACTAACATGGTGCAGACCCCTCAGGGAGAGCGATGGGTTAATGATGTCCCCGCTGCCCCCCCCTAATAACAGTGTGACATGGCGGCAGGTAGTATACTAACATGGTGCAGACCCCTCAGGGGGAGCGATGGGTTAATGATGTCCCCGCTGCCTCCCCCCCCCTAATAACAGTGTGACATGGCGGCAGGTAGTATACTAACATGGTGCAGACCCCTCAGGGAGAGCGATGGGTTAATGATGTCCCCGCTGCCCCCCCCTAATAACAGTGTGACATGGCGGCAGGTAGTATACTAACATGGTGCAGACCCCTCAGGGGGAGCGATGGGTTAATGATGTCCCCGCTGCCTCCCCCCCCCTAATAACAGTGTGACATGGCGGCAGGTAGTATACTAACATGGTGCAGACCCCTCAGGGAGAGCGATGGGTTAATGATGTCCCTGCCCCCCCCAATAACAGTGTGACATGGCGGCAGGTAGTATACTAACATGGTGCAGACCCCTCAGGGAGAGCGATGGGTTAATGATGTCCCCGCTGCCCCCCCCTAATAACAGTGTGACATGGCGGCAGGTAGTATACTAACATGGTGCAGACCCCTCAGGGAGAGCGCTGGGTTAATGATGTCCCCGCTGCCTTCCCCCCCCCTAATAACAGTGTGACAAGGCGGCAGGTAGTATACTAACATGGTGCAGACCCCTCAGGGGGAGCGATGGGTTAATGATGTCCCTGCTGCTCCCCCCCCCCCAATAACAGTGTGACATGGCGGCAGGTAGTATACTGTTGCGGCGTGTCCCGGCCTGTCGGTGTACTCTCGGCAGTGACATAAGAGGCGGTATGAATGATGGATTGTATGTGTGCTGATCTCAGGAAGGTAACAACACTGAGTCATCCGGGGGGAGGAGGCGCTCATGACTAATGACTTTCGGGAGGGGGGGGGAGCACACTTATAGAGTGGAAACCAGTAATAAACAATGTCGCCCTGGAAATGAGGGACGTTGTAGTGGTGTGGGTGTAGCACAGACGAGAGGTGCTAGTGCTGGCTGCACACAGATCCCTGAGACATAGCGGGATACAGAGAGGTGGAGCGCCATCTACTGCAACATGTGTGACTCATAATACTGCCTGCAGTGTGACTGCTTATACAGTGCGGTATATGATGTATAATCCCCCGTACAGTGCAGTGTATGATGTATAATCCCCGTACAGTGCGGTGTATGATGTATAATCCCCATACAGTGCAGTGTATGATGTATAATCCCCGTACAGTACAGTGCGGTGTATGATGTATAATCCCCGTACAGTGCGGTGTATGATGTATAATCCCCCGTACAGTACAGTGCGGTGTATGATGTATAATCCCCGTACAGTGCAGTGTATGATGTATAATCCCCATACAGTACAGTGCGGTGTATGATGTATAATCCCCCGTACAGTGCGGTGTATGATGTATAATCCCCATACAGTGCAGTGTATGATGTATAATCCCCGTACAGTACAGTGCGGTGTATGATGTATAATCCCCGTACAGTGCAGTGTATGATGTATAATCCCCATACAGTACAGTGCGGTGTATGATGTATAATCCCAGTACAGTGCGGTGTATGATGTATAATCCCCGTACAGTGCGGTGTATGATGTATAATCCCCGTACAGTGCGGTGTATGATGTATAATCCCCATACAGTGCAGTGTATGATGTATAATCCCCGTACAGTACAGTGCGGTGTATGATGTATAATCCCCCGTACAGTGCAGTGTATGATGTATAATCCCCATACAGTACAGTGCGGTGTATGATGTATAATCCCCGTACAGTGCAGTGTATGATGTATAATCCCCATACAGTACAGTGCGGTGTATGATGTATAATCCCCATACAGTACAGTGCAGTGTATGATGTATAATCCCCGTACAGTGCAGTGTATGATGTATAATCCCCGTACAGTGCGGTGTATGATGTATAATCCCTGTACAGTGCGGTGTATGATGTATAATCCCAGTACAGTGCGGTGTATGATGTATAATCCCAGTACAGGGCGGTGTATGATGTATAATCCCCGTACAGGGCGGTGTATGATGTATAATCCCAGTACAGTGCGGTGTATGATGTATAATCCCCCTACAGTGCGGTGTATGATGTATAATCCCCATACAGTACAGTGCGGTGTATGATGTATAATCCCCGTACAGTGCAGTGTATGATGTATAATCCCCGTACAGTACAGTGCGGTGTATGATGTATAATCCCCATACAGTGCAGTGTATGATGTATAATCCCCGTACAGTACAGTGCGGTGTATGATGTATAATCCCCGTACAGTGCAGTGTATGATGTATAATCCCCATACAGTACAGGGCGGTGTATGATGTATAATCCCCGTACAGTACAGGGCGGTGTATGATGTATAATCCCCGTACAGTAGTGTGGTGTATGATGTATAATCCCCATAACAGTACAGTGCGGTGTATGATGTATAATCCCCATACAGTGCAGTGTATGATGTATAATCCCCGTACAGTGCAGTGTATGATGTATAATCCCTGTACAGGGCGGTGTATGATGTATAATCCCAGTACAGTGCGGTGTATGATGTATAATCCCTGTACAGGGCGGTGTATGATGTATAATCCCAGTACAGTGCGGTGTATGATGTATAATCCCAGTACAGTGCGGTGTATGATGTATAATCCCTACTGTGCGGTGTATGATGTATAATCCCTGTACAGTACAGGGCGGTGTATGATGTATAATCCCTGTACAGTACAGGGCGGTGTATGATGTATAATCCCCATACAGTACAGGGCGGTGTATGATGTATAATCCCCATACAGTACAGGGCGGTGTATGATGTATAATCCCCGTACAGTACAGGGCGGTGTATGATGTATAATCCCTCGTACAGTGCAGTGTATGATGTATAATCCCTCGTACAGTGCAGTGTATGATGTATAATCCCCGTACAGTACAGTGCAGTGTATGATGTATAATCCCCGTACAGTACAGTGCAGTGTATGATGTATAATCCCCGTACAGTACAGGGCGGTGTATGATGTATAATCCCTGTACAGTGCGGTGTATGATGTATAATCCCTGTACAGTACAGGGCGGTGTATGATGTATAATCCCCGTACAGTACAGGGCGGTGTATGATGTATAATCCCCGTACAGTACAAGGCGGTGTATGATGTATAATCCCCCGTACAGTACAGGGCGGTGTATGATGTATAATCCCCCGTACAGTGCGGTGTATGATGTATAATCCCCGTACAGTGCGGTGTATGATGTATAATCCCCGTACAGTGCGGTGTATGATGTATAATCCCCATACAGTACAGTGCGGTGTATGATGTATAATCCCCGTACAGTGCAGTGTATGATGTATAATCCCTGTACAGTACAGGGCAGTGTATGATGTATAATCCCTGTACAGTGCGGTGTATGATGTATAATCCCCGTACAGTACAGGGCGGTGTATGATGTATAATCCCCGTACAGTACAGTGCGGTGTATGATGTATAATCCCCGTACAGTACAAGGCGGTGTATGATGTATAATCCCCGTACAGTACAGGGCGGTGTATGATGTATAATCCCCGTACAGTAGTGTGGTGTATGATGTATAATCCCCATACAGTACAGTGCGGTGTATGATGTATAATCCCTGTACAGTACAGTGCGGTGTATGATGTATAATCCCTGTACAGTGCGGTGTATGATGTATAATCCCCATACAGTACAGGGCGGTGTATGATGTATAATCCCCATACAGTACAGTGCAGTGTATGATGTATAATCCCCATACAGTACAGTGCAGTGTATGATGTATAATCCCCGTACAGTACAGGGCAGTGTATGATGTATAATCCCCGTACAGTACAGTGCGGTGTATGATGTATAATCCCTGTACAGTGCGGTGTATGATGTATAATCCCCATACAGTACAGTGCGGTGTATGATGTATAATCCCCATACAGTACAGTGCGGTGTATGATGTATAATCCCCATACAGTACAGTGCGGTGTATGATGTATAGTTGCCCCTCATGCCTAACTCGTTGTCAGTCCAGTTGTGGTCATCACAGCAGATCACACGCTACATACATACACGCATACATATATCTACACGCAAACATCACATGACAGGATGGCGGCCAAAATGGACCACAAGAGCTGAGCGTTCTCACTATACATATGCGGGGCAGCCGCACCATGGATGACTAGCCAGTAAAAAGTGGAAGAACCAAGGTGGATCTCACACACTGCTACACTACAGCTGATCTCATCCATGAGGAAACAACGGCCTATGATGTCACCGCTGATCTCTAGTGATGGATAGGCTGTATTCTCAGTGATGTCACTGATCTCTAGTGATGGATAGGCTGTATTCTCAGTGATGTCACTGATCTCTAGTGATGGATAGGCTGTATTCTCAGTGATGTCACCCCTGATCTCTAGTGATGGATAGGCTGTATTCTCAGTGATGTCACCGCTGATCTCTAGTGGTGGATAGGCTGTATTCTCAGTGATGTCACTGATCTCTAGTGATGGATAGGCTGTATTCTCAGTGATGTCACTGCTGATCTCTAGTGATGGATAGGCTGTATTCTCAGTGATGTCACTGCTGATCTCTAGTGGTGGATAGGCTGTATTCTCAGTGATGTCACTGATCTTTAGTGATGGATAGGCTGTATATGATGTCACTGATCTCTAGTGATGGATAGGCTGTATTCTCAGTGATGTCACTGATCTCTAGTGATGGATAGGCTGTATTCTCAGTGATGTCACCGCTGATCTCTAGTGATGGATAGGCTGTATTCTCAGTGATGTCACTGCTGATCTCTAGTGATGGATAGGCTGTATTCTCAGTGATGTCACCGATGATCTCTAGTGATGGATAGGCTGTATTCTCAGTGATGTCACCGCTGATCTCTAGTGATGGATAGGCTGTATTCTCAGTGATGTCACTGATCTCTAGTGATGCATAGGCTGTATTCTCAGTGATGTCACCGCTGATCTCTAGTGATGGATAGGCTGTATTCTCAGTGATGTCACCGCTGATCTCTAGTGATGGATAGGCTGTATTCTCAGTCATGTCAACGCTGATCTCTAGTGGTGGATAGGCTGTATTCTCAGTGATGTCACCGCTGATCTCTAGTGATGGATAGGCTGTATTCTCAGGGATGTCACTGATCTCTAGTGATGGATAGGCTGTATTCTCAGTGATGTCACTGATCTCTAGGGATGGATAGGCTGTATTCTCAGTGATGTCACTGATCTCTAGTGATGGATAGGCTGTATTCTCAGTGATGTCACCGCTGATCTCTAGTGATGGATAGGCTGTATTCTCATGGATGTCGCTGATCTCTAGTGATGGATAGGCTGTATTCTCAGTGATGTCACCGCTGATCTCTAGTGATGGATAGGCTGTATTCTCAGTGATGTGCGCAGTACTGATGTGTGTGTGCGCAGTACTGATGTGTGTGCGCGCAGTACTGATGTGTGTGTGCGCACAGTACTGATATGTGTGTACTGGTGTGCAGTGCTGGTGTGTGTGTGTGTGCAGTACTGATGTGTGTGTGTGTGTGTGTGTGCAGTATTGATGTGTGTGTGTGTGCGTGCAGTACTGATGTGTGTGTGTGTGTGTGTGCGCGCACTACTGGTGTGTGTGTGTGCGCAGTACTGATGTGTGTGCAGTGCTGGTGTGTGTGTGTGCGCAGTGCTGATATGTGTGCAGTACTGATGTGTGTGTGTATACTGGTGTGTGTGTACTGGTGTGCAGTGCTGGTGTGTGTGTATGCGCAGTACTGATGTGTGTGTGTGTGTACTGGTGTGCAGTGCTGGTGTGTGTGTGCGCAGTACTGATGTGTGTATACTGGTGTGCAGTGCTGGTGTATGTGTGTGTGCGCGCAGTACTGGTGTGTGTGTGTGTGTGTGTGTACTGGTGTGCAGTGCTGGTGTGTGTGTGTGTACTGGTGTGCAGTACTGGTGTGTGTGTGTACTGGTGTGCAGTGCTGGTATGTGTGTGTGTGCGCAGTACTGATGTGTGTGTGTGTGTGTACTGGTGTGCAGTGCTGGTGTGTGTGTGCGCAGTACTGATGTGTGTGTACTGGTGTGCAGTGCTGGTGTATGTGTGTGTGCGCGCAGTACTGATGTGTGTGTGTGTGTGTGTGTGTGTACTGGTGTGCAGTGCTGGTGTGTGTGTGTACTGGTGTGCAGTGCTGGTGTGTGTGTGTGCGCAGTACTGATGTGTGTGTGCGCAGTACTGATTGTGTGTGTGTGTGTACTGGTGTGCAGTGCTGGTGTGTGTGTACTGGTGTGCAGTGCTGGTGTCTGTGTGCTCAGTACTGATGTGTGTGTGTGTGTACTGGTGTGCAGTGCTGGTGTCTGTGTGTGCGCAGTACTGATGTGTGTGTGTGTGTGTGTACTGGTGTGCAGTGCTGGTGTCTGTGTGTGCGCAGTACTGGTGTGTGTGTGTGTGTGTACTGGTGTGCAGTGCTGGTGTGTGTGTGCGCAGTACTGATGTGTGTACTGGTGTGCAGTGCTGGTGTGTGTGTGCGCAGTGCTGATGTGTGTGTGTGTACTGGTGTGCAGTGCTGGTGTATGTGTGTGTGCGCGCAGTACTGATGTGTGTGTGTGTGTGTGTGTACTGGTGTGCAGTGCTGGTGTGTTTGTGTGTGTGTGTGTGTGTGCGTGCAGTACTGATGTGTGTGTGTACTGGTGTGCAGTGCTGGTGTGTGTACTGGTGTGCAGTGCTGGTGTGTGTGTGTGTGTGTGCGCAGTACTGGTGTGTGTGTGTGTGTACTGGTGTGCAGTACTGATGTGTGTGTGTGTGTGTGTACTGGTGTGCAGTGCTGGTGTGTGTGTGTGCGCAGTACTGATGTGTGTGTGTGTACTGGTGTGCAGTGCTGGTGTGTGTGTGCGCAGTACTGATGTGTGTTTACTGGTGTGCAGTGCTGGTGTATGTGTGTGTGCGCGCAGTACTGATGTGTGTGTGTGTGTGTGTACTGGTGTGCAGTGCTGGTGTGTGTGTGTACTGGTGTGCAGTGCTGGTGTGTGTGTGTGTGTGTGTGTGTGTACTGGTGTGCAGTGCTGGTGTGTGTGTGTACTGGTGTGCAGTGCTGGTGTGTGTGTGTACTGGTGTGCAGTGCTTGTGTGTGTGTGTGTGTACTGGTGTGTGTGTGTGTGTGTGTGCGTGCAGTACTGATGTGTGCAGTGCTGGTGTGTGTGTGTGTGTACTGGTGTGCAGTGCTGGTGTGTGTGTGTGCGTGCGCAGTACTGATGTATGTGTGCAGTGCTGGTGTGTGTGTGTGTGTGTGTGTGTGTGTGTGCGTGCGTGCGGAGTACTGATGTGTGTGTGCAGTGCTGGTGTGTGTGTGTGCGTGCGGAGTACTGATGTGTGTGTGCAGTGCTGGTGTGTGTGTACTGGTGTGCAGTGGCCTCAGCTCCCACCACTTACTGGAGAGACTGGTTAGGGTGGGGGAGGGGCTGTCATGCAGTCAGCAGGGTGTGATATGCGGCTGCTGTTGTGCAATAATGTGAATTCCTGTGCAGAGTGTAACCCAGATGATGAGCCCCGGGCTATTCCTCCCCCAGAGGCCCACAGGCTATTCCTCCCCCAGAGGCCCACGTGGCTGCATAACATATTAACCCTTTGTATCAGGAAGCACAGGCTGCTGCAGCTGATGCACTACCTCTTTCCTGCTTAGTTAATACATTACAGTGGAGATTATATACCTGCTGTATAGTGTATGACGTCCTGGGTTAGTGTACCATGTATACAGGATAACAGCCGGGTTATAGTACACCATGTATACAGGATAACAGCTGGGTTATAGTGTACCGTGTATACAGGATAACAGCTGGGTTATAGTGTACCGTGTATACAGGATAACAGCCGGGTTATAGTGTACCGTGTGTAGAGGATAACAGCTGGGTTATAGTGTACCGTGTATAGAGGATAACAGCCGGGTTATAGTACACCATGTATACAGGATAACAGCTGGGTTATAGTACACCATGTATAGAGGATAACAGCCGGGTTATAGTACACCATGTATACAGGATAACAGCCGGGTTATAGTGTACCGTGTGTAGAGGATAATAGCTGGGTTATAGTGTACCGTGTATACAGGATAACAGCTGGGTTATAGTGTACCATGTATACAGGATAACAGCCGGGTTATAGTGTACTGTGTATAGAGGATAACAGCCGGGTTATAGTGTACCGTGTATAGAGGATAACAGCTGGGTTATAATGTACCATGTATACAGGATAACAGCCGGGTTATAGTGTACCGTGTGTACAGGATAACAGCCGGGTTATAGTGTACCGTGTGTACAGGATAACAGCCGGGTTATAGTGTACCGTGTATAGAGGATAACAGCTGGGTTATAATGTACCATGTATACAGGATAACAGCCGGGTTATAGTGTACCGTGTATACAGGATAACAGCCGGGTTATAGTGTACCATGTATACAGGATAACAGCCGGGTTATAGTGTACCGTGTGTACAGGATAACAGCCGGGTTATAGTGTACCGTGTGTACAGGATAACAGCCGGGTTATAGTGTACCGTGTATAGAGGATAACAGCTGGGTTATAATGTACCATGTATACAGGATAACAGCCGGGTTATAGTGTACCGTGTATACAGGATAACAGCCGGGTTATAGTGTACCATGTATACAGGATAACAGCCGGGTTATAATGTACCATGTTTACAGGATAACAGCCGGGTTATAGTGTACCGTGTGTAGAGGATAACAGCCGGGTTATAGTGTACCGTGTGTAGAGGATAACAGCCGGGTTATAGTGTACCATGTATACAGGATAACAGCCGGGTTATAGTGTACCGTGTATAGAGGATAACAGCCGGGTTATAGTGTACCATGTATACAGGATAACAGCCGGGTTATAGTGTACCGTGTATAGAGGATAACAGCCGGGTTATAGTGTACCATGTATACAGGATAACAGCCGGGTTATAGTGTACCGTGTATAGAGGATAACAGCCGGGTTATAGTGTACCGTGTGTAGAGGATAACAGCCGGGTTATAGTGTACCATGTATACAGGATAACAGCCGGGTTATAGTACACCATGTATAGAGGATAACAGCCGGGTTATAGTGTACCGTGTGTAGAGGATAACAGCTGGGTTATAGACATGTTGGGGGTTATAGTACACTATGTAGAGAAGATAGCTACGTTAGACATGTTGTGAGTTGTAGTCATGGCTGACTGGTGAACATTCACATACATCACATCTGCTGCTCCGTATTCGCTGTACAGCGTCGCTCTTTCTGCCGTAAGACAATGGGCTATAGAGTTTAGTTACAGAATGCACAGACGCCCATGGTGGACAGGGCAGATAAGGATCAAACCTCTTTAAACTACCAATGATGCTGAAAGTCGGGCAGGACAGGGCAAGAATGGATGTCATGATGGTTCCTGATCTCTCAAGGTGACCCTTCACTGCGGCACTGGCAGAAGCCTCCATGTTGTGCTCCCTGCTTTATGGTAGTGTGAGGCAGTAATAGACGAGCGCTGTGTCCTCAGCCATGTTCCCCTCCCCTCTACCCCACATTACAGCGTATGGGAGGCTCTAGAGCAGCCGTGACATCACTGCGCCCAGCAACCAGCCGTGTGCATGGAGGGGGGTGGGGGGCCGTGCTCTGTGTGTGAGGACACAATCTGTGACCTTCTACATTCCTGGCTGTTTTTAGCCTCCCCCTTACTGGAACAGGTCAGGCTGACAATCCTGGATAATCTCCAGGCCTGAGATAACATCTCCCATCCTCCCCCTGCACAGCCATGAGAGCCTTATCCTCCTCCTCCAGGAACAGAGAGGAGACCTTCAGGCCTCAGCACTGAGCCTCAAAGATGGCTGCCAGCCTGGGAAGCCTGAACAAGATGGCTGCCAGCACCCTGGAAAGCCTAGACAAGATGGCTGTCAGTGGCCCTGGAGGTCCAAACAAGATGGCTGGCATGCCTGTGCCCACTCTGGCCTTCTCAGCAAGGAGCAGGGTGATGTGTGAACATGATGAGGCTAAGGCGGAGGGGAACAGTAGGTGTGTATATATATATATATGTGTATATGGTGCCCCTGGCAGCCATTAAACACATGTAATTCTTCTCATACATACAGCATATTGTTACACTAAAAACGTATGGTGGAAAACTCCATGAAAGTACAGACATTGAGGTACATCGCCATATGCCATGGTCTGAGGTGGGGCACAATATCTTCCTACCCTTCCTATATTCTGTTATGCACCTTGTCCACATGAAGGCGCTCCCCATGTTACCCTTATGGACGTGTAAGGCGGCTATCACATGTATGTGCCACATTATAAGGATAGCTGTGGGATGAGCATGCTGCGGAGACAAGCAGTGACGCCTGCCCCCCCGAAGCGGTGACACCTGCCCCCCCCCCCCCTGAAGCAGTGACACCTGCCCCCCCCCCCCCCCCCGAAGCGGTGACGCCTGCCCTCCCCCCCCCGAAGCAGAGACGCCTGCCCCCCCCCCCCGAAGCGGTGACACCTGCCCCCCCCCCCCAAAGCAGTGACGCCTAAACACCCCCCCACCCCCCGAAGCGGAGATGCCTGCCCCCCGAAGCTGTGACGCCTGCCCCCCCCCCCCCCCCCCCGAAGCGGTGACACCTGCCCCCCCCCCAAAGCAGTGACGCCTAAACACCCCCCCACCCCCCGAAGCGGAGATGCCTGCCCCCCGAAGCTGTGACGCCTGCCCCCCCCCCCCCCGAAGCGGTGATGCCTGCCCCCCCCCCCGAAGCGGTGACGGCTGCCCCCCGAAGCGGTGATGCCTGCCTCCTGAAGCGGAGACGCCTGCCCCCCCCGAAGCGGTGACGCCTGCCCCCCCCCCCCCCCCGAAGCGGTGACGCCTGCTCCCCCCCCCCAAAGCTGTGACGCCTGGCCCCCCGAAGCGGTGACGCCTGCCCCCCTGAAGCGGTGACGCCTGCCCCCCTGAAGCGGTGACGCCTGCCCCCCCGAAGCCGTGACGCCTGCCCCCCCGAAGCGGTGACGCCTGGCCCCCTGAAGCGGTGACGCCTGCCCACATCCACCTGCTGGGGTCTCGGTTGTTATATATATTGGACTGGGAATGATCTGGATGAGACACAGCTGTAATGCGGCAGTCCATTTAGTAGGATTTCCCACCTGCACAGGATTGGGGGGGTGGGATTTCTGGTCGATAACGTCCCCTGTGAGAAGAGAAGCTCCTATAAGGTGCAGTTACAGAGATCAGACGTTTCCTGGAGGTCCTGACCAGGGGATTGTGTCCCACTCCATACACATCTTCTCTACATCTGTCGGGTTTCGGGGCTGTCGCTAGAGACTGGCTAGGCTTGTCACTGAGCCACACCTTAGTTGTTCCGGCTCTGGGTCTTGGGTCATTGTCATACTGGAAGACCCAGTCACAACAATCCTCCTTGCTCCCCCAATGGTCAATGGGGATGTCACCGGTAGAGCTGAGCGAATACGGCCTATTGCTATGGGTGTATCCCAGTTTTCCGGGCGGTCCTCCGGCTGCATCCACCCTCTTCACAGAGGCTGCAGACACCGGGAATCAGATGCCGAGAGTTCAGGTTCATACAAACCCGAACCTCGGCAGGTTCACTCATCTCTAGTCACCGGGCCTGGACATGTGCTGGTGTGATCCATGATGGTGTGGTGTGTTACTAGCAGTAATCTATGAGACTGTGGTCCCAGCTCTCTTCAGGTCAGTGACCGACTCCTCCTGTGTACTTCTGGACTGATTCCTGAGCTTTTTCAGAATCCTCCTTACCCCATGAGGTGAGATCCTGCATGGAGCCTCGGACCAAGGAAGATTGACAGTCATCTTATTTCCTCCATTTTCTAATATTTGCGCCAACAGTTCCTGCCTTCTTACCAAGTTGCTTGCCTATTGTCCTGTAGCCTATCCCAGCCTTGTGCAGGTCTACAGTGTTGTCCCTGGTGTCCTTAGACAGCTCTTTGGTGTTGGACATGATGTAGAGGTTGGAGTGTGATGAGTGTGAGGACAGGTGATTATTATACAGGTGACGAGATGACACAGGTGCAGGTAATGAGGGCAGAGGGGGAGGAGCTTCTTATAGAGACACTGACAGCTCTGTGAGCCGCAGAATTCCTGCTGGCCGGTGGTCATATCCTTACTTTTTGCAATAACTGTTCATTATAAACCTTACAGCGTGATTTTTTCACATTTCTTTATAGATTCTGTCTTTCACAGGTGAAGTTACCTACAATAACAATTACACATCAAATCTTACAGAATCTGCAGTGTATCAAATACTGATTTTCCCCAATGTGTATAATGTCCAGGGATCAGTGACTGGGTATTATCAGGATGGGATCAGACAGCGCTGTAATATTATATATATAATGTCCAGGGATCAGTGACTGGGTATTATCAGGATGGGATCAGACAGCGCTGTAATATTATATATATAATGTCCAGGGATCAGTGACTGGGTATTATCAGGATGGGATCAGACAGCGCTGTAATATTATATATATAATGTCCAGGGATCAGTGACTGGGTATTATCAGGATGGGATCAGACAGCGCTGTAATATTATATATATAATGTCCAGGGATCAGTGACTGGGTATTATCAGGATGGGATCAGACAGCGCTGTAATATTATATATATAATGTCCAGGGATCAGTGACTGGGTATTATCAGGATGGGATCAGACAGCGCTGTAATATTATATATATAATGTCCAGGGATCAGTGACTGGGTATTATCAGGATGGGATCAGACAGCGCTGTAATATTATATATATAATGTCCAGGGATCAGTGACTGGGTATTATCAGGATGGGATCAGACAGCGCTGTAATATTATATATATAATGTCCAGGGATCAGTGACTGGGTATTATCAGGATGGGATCAGACAGCGCTGTAATATTATATATATAATGTCCAGGGATCAGTGACTGGGTATTATCAGGATGGGATCAGACAGAAGTGTAATATTATATATAATGTCCAGGGATCAGTGACTGGGTATTATCAGGATGGGATCAGACAGAAGTGTAATATTATATATATAATGTCCAGGGATCAGTGACTGGGTATTAACAGGATGGGATCAGACAGCGCTGTAATATTATATATATAATGTCCAGGGATCAGTGACTGGGTATTATCAGGATGGGATCAGACAGAAGTGTAATATTATATATAATGTCCAGGGATCAGTGACTGGGTATTATCAGGATGGGATCAGACAGAAGTGTAATATTATATATAATGTCCAGGGATCAGTGACTGGGTATTATCAGGATGGGATCAGACAGAAGTGTAATATTATATATAATGTCCAGGGATCAGTGACTGGGTATTATCAGGATGGGATCAGACAGCGCTGTAATATTATATATATAATGTCCAGGGATCAGTGACTGGGTATTATCAGGATGGGATCAGACAGCGCTGTAATATTATATATAATGTCCAGGGATCAGTGACTGGGTATTATCAGGATGGGATCAGACAGAAGTGTAATATTATATATAATGTCCAGGGATCAGTGACTGGGTATTATCAGGATGGGATCAGACAGCACTGTAATATTATATATAATGTCCAGGGATCAGTGACTGGGTATTATCAGGATGGGATCAGACAGCGCTGTAATATTATATATAATGTCCAGGGATCAGTGACTGGGTATTATCAGGATGGGATCAGACAGAAGTGTAATATTATATATAATGTCCAGGGATCAGTGACTGGGTATTATCAGGATGGGATCAGACAGCGCTGTAATATTATATATAATGTCCAGGGATCAGTGACTGGGTATTATCAGGATGGGATCAGACAGAAGTGTAATATTATATATAATGTCCAGGGATCAGTGACTGGGTATTATCAGGATGGGATCAGACAGAAGTGTAATATTATATATAATGTCCAGGGATCAGTGACTGGGTATTATCAGGATGGGATCAGACAGCGCTGTAATATTATATATATAATGTCCAGGGATCAGTGACTGGGTATTATCAGGATGGGATCAGACAGAAGTGTAATATTATATATAATGTCCAGGGATCAGTGACTGGGTATTATCAGGATGGGATCAGACAGCGCTGTAATATTATATATAATGTCCAGGGATCAGTGACTGGGTATTATCAGGATGGGATCAGACAGACGTGTAATATTATATATAATGTCCAGGGATCAGTGACTGGGTATTATCAGGATGGGATCAGACAGCGCTGTAATATTATATATAATGTCCAGGGATCAGTGACTGGGTATTATCAGGATGGGATCAGACAGAAGTGTAATATTATATATATAATGTCCAGGGATCAGTGACTGGGTATTATCAGGATGGGATCAGACAGAAGTGTAATATTATATATAATGCTCTAGAAGTGATTATTGCACAGGGGTCAGATATAAGAGCAGATCTTGCGTTCAGGAAAGGTTAGCCGCCGCCGCCGCCGCTGCTGCTCTGAATTCTGGACATGTCGCTAGAAATGAGCAGCAAATAGGAATGTTACCATGGAAACTGGAAAAGGAAAGCCTCAGAGTAGAACCAGGAATATTAACCCTTCAGATCATGTATTACACCTATCTATATGGAGGTAAGTATTGGGCCTTGGATTTCATGATTCATTTCAGCCCAGGGCGGGGCGGAGCCGGGATCACCCCAGGGTGGGGCGGAGCAGGTATCAGCTCAGGGCGGGGCGGAGCAGGGATCAGCCCAGGGCGGGGCGGAGCAGGGATCAGCCCAGGGTGGGGCGGAGCAGGTATCAGCTCAGGGCGGGGCGGAGCAGGGATCAGCCCAGGGCGGGGCGGAGCAGGGATCAGCCCAGGGTGGGGCGGAGCAGGTATCAGCCCAGGGCGGGGCGGAGCAGGGATCAGCCCAGGGTGGGGCGGAGCAGGTATCAGGGCGGGGCGGAGCAGGGATCAGGGCGGGGCGGAGCAGGGATCAGCCCAGGGCGGGGCGGAGCAGGGATCAGCCCAGGGTGGGGCGGAGCAGGTATCAGCTCAGGGTGGGGCGGAGCAGGGATCAGCCCAGGGCGGGGCGGAGCAGGGATCAGCCCAGGGTGGGGCGGAGCAGGTATCAGCCCAGGGCGGGGCGGAGCAGGGATCAGCCCAGGGTGGGGCGGAGCAGGTATCAGGGCGGGGCGGAGCAGGGATCAGGGCGGGGCGGAGCAGGGATCAGCCCAGGGCGGGGCGGAGCCGGGATCAGCCCAGGGTGGGATACAGTTGGGTCTGTATTTTGCCATTAACAGTGAACTGTTGCATTTTTTGGGGGGTTTTTGTGTCTGGGATCAGTTCCGGATGGGATACGGCCGGGATAAGGTTAGGATGGGAGAGTTGGGATCAGTCCAGGATGGGATAGGGCAAGGAACAGGCCAAGGTGGGATAGGGCCTGGATCATCCCAGGGGACAGGCCAAGGTGGGATAGGGCCCGGATCATCCCAGGGGACAGGCCAGGGTGGGATAGGGCCCGGATCATCCCAGGGGACAGGCCAGGGTGGGATAGGGCAAGGATCAGGCCAGGGTGGGATAAGGGATAATCCCAGGGGACAGGCCAGGGTGGGATAAGGGATAATACCAGGGGACAGGTCAGGGCAGGATAAGGGATAATCCCAGGGAACAGGCCAGGGTGAGATAGGGCCCGGATCATCCCAGGGGACAGGCCAGGGTGGGATAGGGCAAGGATCAGGCCAGGGCGCGATAAGGGATAATCCCAGGGGACAGGTCAGGGTGGGATAGGGCCCGGATCATCCCAGGGGACAGGCCAGGGTGGGATAGGGCAAGGATCAGGCCAGGGCGGGATAAGGGATAATCCCAGGGGACAGGCCAGGGTAGGATAAGGGATAATCCCAGGGGACAGGCCAGGGTGGGATAGGGCAAGGATCAGGCCAGGGCGGGATAAGGGATAATCCCAGGGAACAGGCCAGGGTGGGATAGGGTAAGTGAATGTATAATAAAGAATGGTTTACAGATTGGCCTGAGGAGATCCACCTGCAGGGCTATTCTCTTCTGTGTGTGGGGGGGTGGGGGGGGGGGCGGTGACTACAGAAGGGATCGGGGGAATCTAAGGTTATGGCTAAAATGATAAAATAGGAAAATAATGATTGTGATAAATAGGTGAAATATCTAGTTGTCTGGCAATGCTGTCAGCAGCACACAGGTAATACAGCCGGCCGTGTAATGGTGGACGTGTAAATGTGGTGGATTTATAGCTTCATAAAGAATCCGGCTGCTGAGAAGGCAGGACGCTCCAGAAAGGAGAACCTCAACGTGCAGGAAGACCGGGCAGCCGTTACCTAGGAAACCACACTAGAGACTGGCTGTCACCATGGAAACCAGCTGAGAGCGGAGCACGTCTAGATATAGTAAAATTAATCATGATCAGTACAGCTGGCAACGTCCCCAAGGTGCAGTGCCAGTCTGAGAGCGGGGGTGATGCCAGCGATATCACAGGCTCGGGCAACCATATCAAAGCATCAGCCCTGAAGTCTGTATGAGGAATAAGCTGTATGGGCACAGTGTGAGCTCTACCCCACGTGCGGGGTTCTCGTGAGCTCTATCACTATCTGCGGGGTTCTCGTGAGCTCTATCAATATCTGCGGGGTTCTCGTGAGCTCTATCACTATCTGCGGGGTTCTCGTGAGCTCTATCAATATCTGCGGGGTTCTCGTGAGCTCTATCACTATCTGCGGGGTTCTCATCAGTTCTATCACTATCTGCGGGGTTCTCATCAGTTCTATCACTATCTGCGGGGTTCTCGTGAGCTCTATCACTATCTGCGGGGTTCTTGTGAGCTCTATCACTATCTGCGGGGTTCTCGTGAGCTCTATCACTATCTGCGGGGTTCTCGTGAGCTCTATCACTATCTGCGGGGTTCTCGTGAGCTCTATCACTATCTGCGGGGTTCTCGTGAGCTCTATCACTATCTGCGGGGTTCTCGTGAGCTCTATCACTATCTGCGGGGTTCTCGTGAGCTCTATCACTATCTGCGGGGTTCTCGTGAGCTCTATCACTATCTGCGGGGTTCTCGTGAGCTCTATCAATATCTGCGGGGTTCTCGTGAGCTCTATCACTATCTGCAGGGTTCTCATCAGTTCTATCACTATCTGCGGGGTTCTCATCAGTTCTATCACTATCTGCGGGGTTCTCATCAGTTCTGTCACCATCTGCAGAGTTCTCATCAGTTCTATCACTATCTACAGGGTTCTCATCAGTTCTATCACCATCTGCAGAGTTCTCATCAGTTCTATCACCATCTGCAGGGTTCTCATCAGTTCTATCACTATCTGCGGGGTTCTCATCAGTTCTGTCACCATCTGCAGGGTTCTCATCAGTTCTATCACTATCTGCGGGGTTCTCATCAGTTCTATCACTATCTGCGGGGTTCTCATCAGTTCTGTCACCATCTGCAGAGTTCTCATCAGTTCTATCACTATCTACAGGGTTCTCATCAGTTCTATCACCATCTGCAGAGTTCTCATCAGTTCTATCACCATCTGCAGAGTTCTCATCAGTTCTATCACTATCTACAGGGTTCTCATCAGTTCTATCACCATCTGCAGAGTTCTCATGGGCTCTATCATTATTTGTGCCATTCTCATGTGTTTTAGCATTCCATAAGTGCTATCATTGTCAGTGTCCTCATTCCTACCATTGTCTGCAGTGTTCTATCATGGTGCAAAATATTCCTATGGGTTCTATCATGGTGCACAATGTTCCTATGGGTTCTATCATGGTGCACAATGTTCCTATGGGTTCTATCATGGTGCTCAATGTTCCTATGGGTTCTATCATGGTGCTCAATGTTCCTATGGGTTCTATCATGGTGCTCAATGTTCCTATGGGTTCTATCATGGTGCTCAATGTTCCTATGGGTTCTATCATGGTGCACATTGTTTCTATGGGTTCTATCATGGTGCTCAATGCTCTTATGGATTCTGTCATTGTTTGATGCATTCCTACAAGTCCTCGCATTGTCTGCATTGTTCTTGTAAGCTTCTATTTTGGTGCATAGCATTTTTGTGAGTAGTTTTCCAGCACAGTGCCATACAATGTTTATCTATTAACAACAACACTTGTACAACCCATACAACGTCTCTAGAAATCTTGTTGTACTTGACTTTCTAAATATCACTTCCCAAAATTGTCCAGAAGACATAAAGGGAGGCGGGGTACATGAGTTGTAATGGCAGAAGGATAGAAATATTGGCTTGTCCTCCTCATTGCTCGCTCTCCTTCCCCCTCCACTGTGGAAATGATTCTGTCTCTATCTCCTTCCTGTCTAGCCATTTACTATTGGCAACAAGCCTGAGAGGGAGGTAAAGACATCAGAGAGAGAGGAAGGGAGGGAGAGGAGAGACGTGTGGAGGAAAGACATGGAGGGGTTGTAGAAATGACAGGGATGAAGGGCACTGGAGACCACGTCTACATCCCTGTATCGTCATCTACTGACACAGTAACATGGCACCCAATCCTGGCTCCAGAGTTGCACATTGTTGGTCTCTTCTTTATCATTTTGCCAAACCTATGACAGGCTGTAAAATAGAAGAGAAAACCATTGTGTGACCTTCCTGATCCGCTCCATGCCGTTCCAGCCGTCCTCCATTTATCAGAAAAGCCTTTTGTCTGTAGGGTGGCCATACTTGCAAAGCACAAAAAGTCAGGGCTGTCTATCACGGCAATCAGCTGCAATAACTTTTATACATTCAAGCATAGGAACATCATCCAGTCAGATGATTTCTGACATTTCTTCTTTCTGTAACATCATGGAGCCACCTCCAGGACATCATACAGTGTCATGTGTGTTACAGCGTGTGAGGTCATAGATGATTTCTGATGTTTCTTCTTTCTGTGACATCATGGAGCCACCTCCAGGACATCATACAGTGTCATGTGTGTTACAGCGTGTGAGGTCATAGATGATTTCTGACATTTCTTCTTTCTGTAACATCATGGAGCCACCTCCAGGACATCATACAGTGTCATGTGTGTTACAGCGTGTGAGGTCATAGATGATTTCTGATGTTTCTTCTTTCTGTGACATCATGGAGCCACCTCCAGGACATCATACAGTGTCATGTGTGTTACAGCGTGTGAGGTCATAGATGATTTCTGATGTTTCTTCTTTCTGTGACATCATGGAGCCACCTCCAGGACATCATACAGTGTTACAGCATGTGAGGTCATAGATGATTTCTGATGTTTCTTCTGTGACATCATGGAGCCACCTCCAGGACATCATACAGTGTTACAGCGTGTGAGGTCATAGATGATTTCTGATGTTTCTTCTTTCTGTAACATCATGGAGCCACCTCCAGGACATCATACAGTGTCATGTGTGTTACAGCGTGTGAGGTCATAGATGATTTCTGATGTTTCTTCTTTCTGTGACATCATGGAGCCACCTCCAGGACATCATACAGTGTTACAGCGTGTGAGGTCATAGATGATTTCTGATGTTTCTTCTTTCTGTGACATCATGGAGCCACCTCCAGGACATCATACAGTGTCATGTGTGTTACAGCGTGTGAGGTCATAGATGATTTCTGATGTTTCTTCTTTCTGTAACATCATGGAGCCACCTCCAGGACATCATACAGTGTCATGTGTGTTACAGCGTGTGAGGTCATAGATGATTTCTGATGTTTCTTCTTTCTGTGACATCATGGAGCCACCTCCAGGACATCATACAGTGTTAGAGCATGTGAGGTCATAGATGATTTCTGATGTTTCTTCTGTGACATCATGGAGCCACCTCCAGGACATCATACAGTGTTAGAGCATGTGAGGTCATAGATGATTTCTGATGTTTCTTCTTTCTGTGACATCATGGAGCCACCTCCAGGACATCATACAGTGTCATGTGTGTTACAGCGTGTGAGGTCATAGATGATTTCTGATGTTTCTTCTTTCTGTGACATCATGGAGCCACCTCCAGGACATCATACAGTGTTAGAGCATGTGAGGTCATAGATGATTTCTGATGTTTCTTCTGTGACATCATGGAGCCACCTCCAGGACATCATACAGTGTCATGTGTGTTACAGCGTGTGAGGTCATAGATGATTTCTGATGTTTCTTCTGTGACATCATGGAACCACCTCCAGGACATCATACAGTGTTACAGCATGTGAGGTCATAGATGATTTCTGATGTTTCTTCTGTGACATCATGGAGCCACCTCCAGGACATCATACAGTGTTACAGCATGTGAGGTCATAGATGATTTCTGATGTTTCTTCTGTGACATCATGGAGCCACCTTCAGGACATCATACAGTGTCATGTGTGTTACAGCGTGTGAGGTCATAGATGATTTCTGATGTTTCTTCTGTGACATCATGGAGCCACCTCCAGGACATCATACAGTGTTACAGCATGTGAGGTCATAGATGATTTCTGATGTTTCTTCTTTCTGTGACATCATGGAGCCACCTCCAGGACATCATACAGTGTCATGTGTGTTACAGCATGTGAGGTCATAGATGATTTCTGATGTTTCTTCTTTCTGTGACATCATGGAGCCACCTCCAGGACATCATACAGTGTTAGAGCATGTGAGGTCATAGATGATTTCTGATGTTTCTTCTGTGACATCATGGAGCCACCTCCAGGACATCATACAGTGTTACAGCATGTGAGGTCATAGATAATGTCTGATGTTTCTTCTGTGACTTCATGGAGCCACCTCCAGGACATCATACAGTGTCATGTGTGTTACAGCGTGTGAGGTCATAGATGATTTCTGATGTTTCTTCTTTCTGTGACATCATGGAGCCACCTCCAGGACATCATACAGTGTTACAGCGTGTGAGGTCATAGATGATTTCTGATGTTTCTTCCGTGATATCATGGAGCCACCTCTAGGACTTCATACAGTGTCACATATGTGTTTACAGTGTGTCAAGTTGTAGATGATTTCTGAAGTTCTTTCCTCCGCGAGGCTCAGTTTTGGGGTTGTCTGTACCCGCGTCGTGTTTACCAGACTCCTGGCTGGCACAGAGCCCAGTGTTCCTGCTGCTGGTCGGTGTAGGCATGTCAGGAATACTAGGAGGGATTATCCTGCACTGGAATGGTTCTCCAGCTGTGACAGCCAAAGCTTAACCCTTGTTGTCCTGCACCGATCACAGAGAGACACAAATCAAGAGCCAATGATATGTGAAATCAGCAAAGTATCATCCATGTTTCCTCTTACATCTCCTTCTGCTCCTATTCCCATCATCAGGATTTAGATTTTGTTTAGTCAAAGCCAGAACTGGATGACAAAGAATAAGTATAGTCAGCGTTGTACTCCTTGTATACGTTGTATCCACACCTCCCATCCTGCCTCAGAGAACATCATTTCTGAGCTGAAGTGACGGGCCGCTCACCCAATCACTGGCCCAGATGGGACAGCACCACAGCCAGTGATTGGCTGAGCGGCTTGTCACTTCAGAGACTGGCTAGGAGGTTCCAGACACGGCTGCGGGCAGAAGCTCGAAGGACACTAGAGAGCGTGGACAGGTATGCATAAGGTTTAATTATTTTTTTTTTACACATTCAGCCATCAGCCTTGTATTGGTATTACATGTAGAGATGTCCGCCCGTCTGCCGATGATTTTTAGGCTGGAATAAACTACAACAATCAGCCAATAATCATTTCAACGGCTGAACATTGTCTTTAACAAAAAATAATAATCTGCTGGATCGGCCTTATTTGACAGATTATCACTCCATGTAATGGGCCCTTACAGTCATGTAGATGGAATCAGTGAACTGTATTGTGTCAGCACAAAGAAGTCTCCATGCTGTAGCTTTGTGAGGGTTCACATACTTCTGTAGGTCAGGTTGCTGTGAGCCCCTGTGGACATGTACAGAGCAGGAGATCTATATATAGAAAGGTGACAGCTGCTCACGTCCACACACTTTCCTGATACAACATGGTGACCAACTGTTTGTCTAATCAAATTACTGACATCATGACAAATTCTTGTGACACCAAATGTCTCCTGGCTGAGCTTCTCCGGATCTTGTCCATAACATGGTTGAGCTCTCAGAATAGGCCCATCTCTTCCGACATTACCTTCTGAACAAGCAGCAACCATGAAAACAATAGACAAACAACACCAGGGAAACACAGGCACAACTCCTACCAAACCTCAAGATTCAACAGATTCACCTATGGCTTCCTTTCCATCGAGACAGATACAACTATGGCTCCCATCCAGACAGATACAGTTATGGCTCCCATCCCATCAAGACAGATACAACTATGGCTCCCATCCCATCGAGACGGATATAGCTATGGCTCCCATCCCATCAAGACAGATACAACTATGGCTCCCATCCCATCGAGACGGATATAGCTATGGCTCCCATCCCATCGAGACAGATACAACTATGGCTTCCATCCCATCGAGACAGATACAACTATGGCTCCCATCCAGACAGATACAGTTATGGCTCCCATCCCATCAAGACAGATACAACTATGGCTCCCATCCCATCGAGACGGATATAGCTATGGCTCCCATCCCATCGAGACAGATACAACTATGGCTCCCATCGAGACAGATGTAGCTATGGCTCCCATCCAGACAGATACAGCTATGGCTCCCATCCCATCGAGATGGATATAGCTATGGCTTCCATCGAGACAGATACAGCTATGGCTCCCATCCCATCGAGATGGATATAGCTATGGCTTCCATCGAGACAGATACAGCTTTGGCTCCCCTCGAGACAGATACAGCTTTGGCTCCCATCAAGACAGATACAGCTATGGCTCCCATCCTATCGAGACAGATATAGCTATGGCTCCCATACCATTGAGACAGATACAACTATGGCTCTCATCGAGACGGATATAGCTTTGGCTCCCATCGAGACAGATACAGCTATAGCTCCCATCCCATCGAGACAGATACAACTATGGCTCCCATCGAGACGGATATAGCTATGGCTCCCATCCAGACAGATACAGCTTTGGTTCCCATCCCATCGAGACCGATACAACTATGGCTCCCATCGAGACGGATACAGCTATGGCTCCCATCGAGACAGATACACTTATGGCTCACGTCCCATCAAGACAAATACAGCTATGGCTCCTGTCCCACGAAGACAGATACAGCTATGGCTCCAGTCCCACGAAGACAGATACAGCTATGGCTCCAGTCCCACGAAGACAGTTACAGCTATGGTTCCCTTCCCATCAAGACAGATATAGCTATGGTTCCCCTCCCATCGAGACAGATACAACTATGGCTCCCATCCAGACAGATACAGCTATAGCTCCCATCGAGACAGATACAGCTTTGGCTTCCATCCCATCGAGACAGATACAGCTTTAGCTTCCATCCCATCGAGACAGATACAGCTTTGGCTTCCATCCCATCGAGACAGATACAGCTTTGGCTTCCATCCCATCGAGACAGATACTACTATGGCTCCCATTGAGACGGATATAGCTATGGCTCCCATCCAGACAGATACAGCTATGGCTCCCATCCAGACAGATACAGCTATGGCTCCCATCCAGACAGATACAGCTATGGATCCCATCCCATCACAACAGATACAGCTATGGCTCCCGTCCCAGCAAGACGAATACAGCTATGGCTTCCATCGAGACAGATACAGCTATGGCTTCCATCGAGACAGATACAGCTATGGCTCCAGTCCCACGAAGACAGATACAGCTATGGCTCCAGTCCCACAAAGACAGTTACAGCTATGGTTCCCTTCCCATCAAGACAGATACAGCTATAGTTCCCCTCCTATCGATACAGATACAGCTATGGTTCCCCTCCCATCGAGACAGATACAGCTATGGTTCCCCTCCCATCAAGACAGATACAGCTATGATTTCCGTCCCATTGAGACAGATACAGTTATGGTTCCTCTCCCATCAGAATGTCGTGATCACTAATGACAGCTCCTCCCATTATTGCCAGTCACGTTTGTACACTAATAATAGTAATATATTCTTTACAGATATCTAGAGGATAGCCAGGTGTCAGGGGCTTATATCCCCTTCAGGATAGGCACGCCTGTACACTAAAAATAGTAATATATCATATATCATTGCCAGATGGTGGAGTGCAATGCCAATCCTGTGGTGGTTGGCCGAGATGTAACCGGACCATAGGGGGTTGTGTCGTGATGCCAGTGTCGGTTGGGCACACAGGCATGGTGGCACACCTGCTTTTATTTTGGAGGGCCAGATACACCTTGTTCCCCTATGGTCAGTGACCTGCCGGGCTGCTAAGGGGTCGCTGGGGCTAATATCATGGTGGGCCAGAGTGGAGTAGTGACCCTTCTGAACTATTGGTACTGCCACCCACATAAAGGGGAAAAGTCCAAAGGAGTGAGTGTATACTGTGCTGGTGTGGAAGAAGAATCACAGCGTCTCTTTACCATAAATAATCTTTTGTTTACTCTGAAAATACTTGTGTGCAGCTGAACATACAGCTGTGCATTGACACAATACGTTACACTTGATAATACACTGGATAATACAGGATCCAGATCTGTGATAGGAGCATGGCCGTGCTGACTGGGTTGCGTGTTGAGAGATAGGTAGAAGAATCAGAGGAGCAGAGAGGAGGATGTCGTGAGAGTCCCAACCCATGTAGTAATGTGCACTGCCGGGATGGTGGAGGATGAGGTAGAAATATAAGAATACTTGAGAGAGAATACTTGTGCCCTTGCATCGACCTTTGTCGGAATGAACCACCTGTTGCCCTACCAGTGTCCGGGGACCTGTCCTAGAGGGTGACACAAGCCTCAGACCCTTTTGCCTAGGATGAGCGGAATGCTGAGGGTTTCTTGCTGACAACCGCGCTGCGAGATTATAGGCTTCTAGCAACTATGCTCTATCCGGATCAGTTCCTAGCATTTTGCCTTTTGTGGATACTGTCCTGCACTGTGACTCTCCTAGTTCATGACGTGGGTTGAGATAATCTCTGACGTATCCTCTTTTGTAAGGGGTTTAACACTGCCAAGTGCAAGGTAAGGTTACTTAAAGGAAAACTGTAAGGTGCGTCTTGTCTTGCTTCCTCACCATACAGGAACCTGACTAAGACTACTCTTTAAGGCTGGGGACCTGGCAGAGGGCCAGGGCCCAAAGGGACCACTGTAGGGAGCGTTCTCTATCTTGCATCCTTCCCCTACGACGTCCCTACTTCCTGTAAGGTGGGCTGTGAAAGGACAGAAGAAGATACTCCCATAGGTTCACAGATCCATGTGACATATAAGTAAACACTAACCCTTTCCATACTTCAGCGGTGCAGCAACTGAGTAAACATACCTACAATAGCGACATCTAGTGGCCAAACTTCATCATTACTACATCACCACTTACAATAAGTACAGCCTTTTGCGAAGGGTGTAACCAATAGCAACACCCATGGTGGGAAACTACATAAGGATAGTGACATAGAAGAAGGGTTGGTGGGTAAAGATAGTGACATAGGAGAAGGGTTGGTGGGTAAGGATAGTGACATAGGAGAAGGGTTGGTAGGTGAGGACAGTGACATAGGAGAAGGGTTGGTAGGTAAGGATAGTGACATAGGAGAAGGGTTGGTAGGTAAGGTTAGTGACATAGGAGATGGGTTGGTGGGTAAGGATAGTGATATAGGGGAAGGTTTGGTGGGTAAGGATAGTGATATAGGAGAAGGGTTGGTAGGTAAGGATAGTGACATAGGAGAAGGGTTGGTGGGTAAAGATAGTGACATAGGAGAAGGGTTGGTAGGTAAGGATAGTGACATAGGAGAAGGGTTGGTAGGTAAGGATAGTGACATAGGAGAAGGGTTGGTAGGTAAGGATAGTGACATAGGAGAAGGGTTGGTGGGTAAGGATAGTGACATAGGAGAAGGGTTGGTAGGTAAGGATGGTGACATAGGAGAAGGGTTGGTGGGTAAGGATAGTGACATAGGAGAAGGGTTGGTAGGTGAGGACAGTGACATAGGAGAAGGATTGGTAGGTAAGGATAGTGACATAGGAGAAGGGTTGGTGGGTAAGGATAGTGACATAGGAGAAGGGTTGGTAGGTAAGGATAGTGACATAGGAGAAGGGTTGGTAGGTAAGGATAGTGACATAGGAGAAGGGTTGGTGGGTAAGGATAGTGACATAGGAGAAGGGTTGGTAGGTAAGGATAGTGACATAGGAGAAGGGTTGGTGGGTAAGGATAATGACATAGGAGAAGGTTTGGTAGGTAAGGATAGTGACATAGGAGAAGGGTTGGTGGGTAAGGATAGTGACATAGGAGAAGGGTTGGTAGGTAAGGATAGTGACATAGGAGAAGGGTTGGTAGGTAAGGATGGTGACATAGGAGAAGGGTTGGTGGGTAAGGATAGTGACATAGGAGAAGGGTTGGTAGGTGAGGACAGTGACATAGGAGAAGGGTTGGTAGGTAAGGATAGTGACATAGGAGAAGGGTTGGTGGGTAAGGATAGTGACATAGGAGAAGGGTTGGTAGGTGAGGACAGTGACATAGGAGAAGGATTGGTAGGTAAGGATAGTGACATAGGAGAAGGGTTGTTAGGTAAGGATAATGACATAGGAGAAGGGTTGGTAGGTAAGGATAGTGACATAGGAGAAGGGTTGGTGGGTAAGGATAGTGACATAGGAGAAGGGTTGGTGGGTAAGGATAGTGACATAGGAGAAGGGTTGGTGGGTAAGGATAGTGATATAGGAGAAGGGTTGGTAGGTAAGGATAGTGATATAGGAGAAGGGTTAGTAGGTAAGGATAGTGACAGGGCTGATTTTAAGGATTTAGAGGATAAGAGGATAGCCAGGTGCACACGTATCTTGTATCTCCTACAGGATAGTATAGAGGATAGCTGGGTGTGGAGGCTTGTATTGTCTGCAGGATAGTTATGGCTGTTTATCTGCTGGAGGGTGGGCTTGGCCAACTATCTCATCTGGGGTCTGATCACATCACAAGTTTTAAAGCACAATTCTCTTGGGAAAATGAGTTCCTACCTATCAACACTCGCTTCCCATTAGTTCTCCGCAGGAGGGGCCGCCCAAAGACCCTTAGATTGTTTGGGTGGCCCATTAAAGTCAGAGGTGGTCTGCTGCTGCTCCTATTACACGGAGTGGCAAGCAGCAGTCGCTGACAGTATCGCGATCTTTCAGTGTGTTAAAAGGTCACAATCTGCTGACATCGTGCACGTTGCCTAAATGTTGCCTAAGGGGGACATTATTTGCACCAGGCTTAAAACTGTCCCCGCAGCGCTGTACCGAGCTCCCTCCCCCCCCCCCGCCCCGCCCCGCGTAATGGGTTTAAAATGGCCCGATGCAAAAATGTATGAATAAATATATTCACGACAGGCCATTTTATGCTAAATGCCCCCTGAATAATGATCGGCCTGAATGATCGGTAATCAGCCAAGTAAGGCTGCTCCTCCAGCAAGGATATCTGCAAGAAGGAATTGTAGCATTTGGTGTAGCAGAGCCGGAGCGTTCACCAGGCCAGACGCAGCGACATGTGACTAGGCTGGCCCTGCTTTGTATCTTCATCTACGAGTTACGCTCTATACTACATTTATAGATAAAAGTTCCTAACACACCACAGCAGTGTGAACAGGGACCATGTTATGTAGGGATCTCTACCCTCACCAGCAACATACACAAGGAGGTTATTAATAATAGTGTCTGGAGTCTGCGGACGACGGATTCCCTGTGAAAATTCTGCAACAAAACAAGGAGTGAGAGGGAAAAGAGCCATAAATGTGGAGGAACATGACTATGGGGAGGGGGACGTAAGGATCGGTGTGCACAGAGCAGGGAGGGGGGAGGGAGGAATAAGCAGGGGGCAGGGAGGAAGGATGGGGGGGGGGTCACAGTGTTCATGGAAGCTGTCAGGAAATAAATAAACACAATCTAAAGCCCCATCCAGGAATAGATCTGCTGACGTCAATGAATTCCACAGTTGTGGTCTCAGTGAGAGGGGAAGGAAATGAGAAGGGAGGGGGAAGAAGAGCCTGGAGGGGAAAGAAGAGCCTTGAGAGGGAGGAGAGCAGTCACAGGGCTGGAGGGAAGAAGAGCCTGGAGGGGGAAGAAGAGCCTTGAGAGGGAGGAGAGCAGTCACAGGGCTGGAGGGAAGAAGAGCCTGGAGGGGGAGGAGGAGAGCAGACACAGGGCTGGAGGGAAGAAGAGCCTGGAGAGGGAGGAGAGCAGTTACAGGGATGGAGGGAAGAAGAGCCTGGAGAGGGAGGAGGAGAGCAGCCACAGGGCTGGAGGGAAGAGGAGCCTGGAGGGGGAAGAAGAGCCTGGAGAGGGAGGAGAGCAGTTACAGGGATGGAGGGAAGAAGAGCCTGGAGAGGAAGGAGGAGAGCAGCCACAGGGCTGGAGGGAAGAAGAGCCTGGAGGGGGAAGAAGAGCCTGGAGAGGGAGGAGAGCAGTCACAGGGCTGGAGGGAAGAAGAGCCTGGAGGGGGAAGAAGAGCCTGGGGAGGGAGGAGAGCAGTCACAGGGCTGGAGGGAAGAAGAGCCTGGAGGGGGAAGAAGAGCCTGGAGAGGGAGGAGAGCAGTCACAGGGATGGAGGGAAGAAGAGCCTGGAGGGGGAAGAAGAGTAGTCACAGGGCTGGAGGGAAGAAGAGCCTGGAGAGGGAGAAGGAGAGCAGCCACAGGGCTGGAGGGAAGAAGAGCCTGGAGGGGGAAGAAGAGCCTGGAGGGAGAGCAGTCACAGGCCTGGAGAGGAAGGAGGAGAGCAGCCACAGGGCTGGAGGGAAGAGGAGCCTGGAGGGGGAAGAAGAGCCTGGAGAGGGAGGAGAGCAGTTACAGGGATGGAGGGAAGAAGAGCCTGGAGAGGAAGGAGGAGAGCAGCCACAGGGCTGGAGGGAAGAAGAGCCTGGAGGGGGAAGAAGAGCCTGGAGAGGGAGGAGAGCAGTCACAGGGCTGGAGGGAAGAAGAGCCTGGAGGGGGAAGAAGAGCCTGGGGAGGGAGGAGAGCAGTCACAGGGCTGGAGGGAAGAAGAGCCTGGAGGGGGAAGAAGAGCCTGGAGAGGGAGGAGAGCAGCCACAGGGCTGGAGGGAAGAAGAGCCTGGAGGGGAAAGAAGAGCAGTCACAGGGCTGGAGGGAAGAAGAGCCTGGAGAGGGAGAAGGAGAGCAGCCACAGGGCTGGAGGGAAGAAGAGCCTGGAGGGGGAAGAAGAGCCTGGAGGGAGAGCAGTCACAGGCCTGGAGAGGAAGGAGGAGAGCAGCCACAGGGCTGGAGGGAAGAAGAGCCTGGAGGGGGAAGAAGAGCCTGGAGAGGGAGGAGAGCAGTCACAGGGCTGGAGGGAAGAAGAGCCTGGAGGGGGAAGAAGAGCCTGGAGAGGGAGGAGAGCAGTCACAGGGCTGGAGGGAAGAAGAGCCTGGAGAGGGAGGAGGAGAGCAGCCACAGGGCTGGAGGAAAGAAGAGCCTGGAGAGGGAGGAGGAGAGCAGTCACAGGGCTGGAGGGAAGAAGAGCCTGGAGAGGGAGGAGGAGAGCAGTCACAGGGCTGGAGGGAAGAAGAGCCTGGAGGGGGAGGAGGAGAGCAGTCACAGGGCTGGAGGGAAGAAGAGCCTGGAGAGGGAGGAGGAGAGCAGTCACAGGGCTGGAGGGAAGAAGAGCCTGGAGAGGGAGATGAGCAGTCACAGGGCTGGAGGGAAGAAGAGCCTGGAGAGGAAGGAGGAGAGCAGTCACAGGGCTGGAGGGAAGAAGAGCCTGGAGAGGAAGGAGAGCAGACACAGGGCTGGAGGGAAGAAGAGCCTGGAGAGGGAGGAGAGCAGTCACAGGGATGGAGGGAAGAAGAGCCTGGAGAGGAAGGAGAGCAGACACAGGGCTGGAGGGAAGAAGAGCCTTGAGGGGGAGGAGAGCAGTCACAGGGATGGAGGGAAGAAGAGCCTAGAGAGGAAGGAGGAGAGCAGTCATAGGGCTGGAGGGAAGAAGAGCCTGGAGAGGAATGAGAGCAGACACAGGGCTGGAGGGAAGAAAAGCCTGGAGAGGAAGGAGAGCAGTCACAGGGATGGAGGGAAGAAGAGCCTAGAGAGGAAGGAGGAGAGCAGTCATAGGGCTGGAGGGAAGAAGAGCCTGGAGATGAATGAGAGCAGACACAGGGCTGGAGGGAAGAAAAGCCTGGAGAGGGAGGAGAGCAGTTACAGGGATGGAGGGAAAAAGAGCCTGGAGAGGAAGGAGGAGAGCAGACACAGGGCTGGAGGGAAGAAGAGCCTAGAGAGGAAGGAGGAGAGCAGTCATAGGGCTGGAGGGAAGAAGAGCCTGGAGAGGAATGAGAGCAGACACAGGGCTGGAGGGAAGAAAAGCCTGGAGAGGGAGGAGAGCAGTTACAGGGATGGAGGGAAAAAGAGCCTGGAGAGGAAGGAGGAGAGCAGACACAGGGCTGGAGGGAAGAAGAGCCTAGAGAGGAAGGAGGAGAGCAGTCATAGGGCTGGAGGGAAGAAGAGCCTGGAGATGAATGAGAGCAGACACAGGGCTGGAGGGAAGAAAAGCCTGGAGAGGGAGGAGAGCAGTTACAGGGATGGAGGGAAAAAGAGCCTGGAGAGGAAGGAGGAGAGCAGTCACAGGGCTGGAGGGAAGAAGAGCCTGGAGAGGAATGAGAGCAGTCATAGGGCTGGAGGGAAGAAGAGCCTGGAGAGGAATGAGAGCAGACACAGGGCTGGAGGGAAGAAGAGCCTGGAGAGGGAGGAGAGCAGTTACAGGGATGGAGGGAAAAAGAGCCTGGAGAGGAAGGAGGAGAGCAGACACAGGGCTGGAGGGAAGCTGTCTGATATATACAGGGAGGAGAGCAGTTACAGGGATGAAGGGAAGAAGAGCCTGGAGAGGAAGGAGAGCCTGGGGAGGGAGGAGAGCAGACACAGGGCTGGAGGGAAGAAAAACCTGGAGAGGAAGGAGGAGAGCAGTCACAGGGATGGAGGGAAGAAGAGCCTAGAGAGGAAGGAGGAGAGCAGTCATAGGGCTGGAGGGAAGAAGAGCCTGGAGAGGAATGAGAGCAGACACAGGGCTGGAGGGAAGAAAAGCCTGGAGAGGGAGGAGAGCAGTTACAGGGATGGAGGGAAAAAGAGCCTAGAGAGGAAGGAGGAGAGCAGACACAGGGCTGGAGGGAAGCTGTCTGATATATACAGGGAGGAGAGCAGACACCAGGCTGGAGGGAAGCTGTCTGATATATACAGGGAGGAGAGCAGACACAGGGCTGGAGGGAAGCTGTCTGATATATACAGGGAGGAGAGCAGACACAGGGCTGGAGGGAAGCTGTCTGATATATAGAGGGAGGAGAGCAGAGACCAGGCTGGAGGGAAGCTGTCCGATATATACAGGGAGGAGAGCAGACACCAGGCTGGAGGGAAGCTGTCTGATATATACAGGGAGGAGAGCAGACACCAGGCTGGAGGGAAGCTGTCTGATATATACAGGGAGGAGAGCAGACACCGGGCTGGAGGGAAGCTGTCTGATATATACAGGGAGGAGAGCAGACACCAGGCTGGAGGGAAGCTGTCTGATATATACAGGGAGGAGAGCAGACACCAGGCTGGAGGGAAGCTGTCTGATATATACAGGGAGGAGAGCAGACACCGGGCTGGAGGGAAGCTGTCTGATATATAAAGGGAGGAGAGCAGACACCAGGCTGGAGGGAAGCTGTCTGATATATACAGGGAGGAGAGCAGACACCAGGCTGGAGGGAAGCTGTCTGATATATACAGGGAGGAGAGCAGACACAGGGCTGGAGGGAAGCTGTCTGATATATACAGGGAGGAGAGCAGTTACCAGGCTGGAGGGAAGCTGTCTGATATATACAGGGAGGAGAGCAGACACCAGGCTGGAGGGAAGCTGTCCGATATATACAGGGAGGAGAGCAGTTACCGGGCTGGAGGGAAGAGCCTGGAGAGGGAGGAGAGCAGACACAGGGCTGGAGGGAAGCTGTCTGATATATACAAAGAGGAGAGCAGACACCAGGCTGGAGGGAAGCTGTCTGATATATACAGGGAGGAGAGCAGACACAGGGCTGGAGGGAAGCTGTCTGATATATACAGGGAGGAGAGCAGACACAGGGCTGAAGGGAAGCTGTCTGATATATAGAGGGAGGAGAGCAGACACCAGGCTGGAGGGAAGCTGTCTGATATATAGAGGGAGGAGAGCAGACACCAGGCTGGAGGGAAGCTGTCTGATATATACAGGGAGGAGAGCAGACACCAGGCTGGAGGGAAGCTGTCTGATATATACAGGGAGGAGAGCAGACACCAGGCTGGAGGGAAGCTGTCTGATATATACAGGGAGGAGAGCAGACACCAGGCTGGAGGGAAGCTGTCCGATATATACAGGGAGGAGAGCAGACACCAGGCTGGAGGGAAGCTGTCCGATATATACAGGGAGGAGAGCAGACACCGGGCTGGAGGGAAGCTGTCCTGATATATACAGGGAGGAGAGCAGACACAGGGCTGGAGGGAAGCTGTCCGATATATACAGGGAGGAGAGCAGACACCAGGCTGGAGGGAAGCTGTCTGATATATACAGGGAGGAGAGCAGACACCAGGCTGGAGGGAAGCTGTCTGATATATACAGGGAGGAGAGCAGACACCGGGCTGGAGGGAAGCTGTCCGATATATACAGGGAGGAGAGCAGACACCAGGCTGGAGGGAAGCTGTCTGATATATACAGGGAGGAGAGCAGACACCAGGCTGGAGGGAAGCTGTCTGATATATACAGGAGGAGAGCAGACACAGGGCTGGAGGGAAGCTGTCTGATATATACAGGGAGGAGAGCAGTTACCAGGCTGGAGGGAAGCTGTCTGATATATACAGGGAGGAGAGCAGTTACCAGGCTGGAGGGAAGCTGTCTGATATATACAGGGAGGAGAGCAGACACAGGGCTGGAGGGAAGCTGTCTGATATATACAGGGAGGAGAGCAGACACCAGGCTGGAGGGAAGCTGTCTGATATATACAGGGAGGAGAGCAGACACCAGGCTGGAGGGAAGCTGTCTGATATATACAGGGAGGAGAGCAGTTACCAGGCTGGAGGGAAGCTGTCTGATATATACAGGGAGGAGAGCAGACACCAGGCTGGAGGGAAGCTGTCTGATATATACAGGGAGGAGAGCAGACACCAGGCTGGAGGGAAGCTGTCTGATATATACAGGGAGGAGAGCAGACACAGGGCTGGAGGGAAGCTGTCTGATATATAGAGGGAGGAGAGCAGACACCAGGCTGGAGGGAAGCTGTCTGATATATACAGGGAGGAGAGCAGACACCAGGCTGGAGGGAAGCTGTCCGATATATACAGGGAGGAGAGCAGTTACCAGGCTGGAGGGAAGCTGTCTGATATATACAGGGAGGAGAGCAGACACCAGGCTGGAGGGAAGCTGTCTGATATATACAGGGAGGAGAGCAGACACAGGGCTGGAGGGAAGCTGTCTGATATATACAGGGAGGAGAGCAGACACAGGGCTGGAGGGAAGCTGTCTGATATATACAGGGAGGAGAGCAGACACAGGGCTGGAGGGAAGCTGTCTGATATATACAGGGAGGAGAGCAGACACCAGGCTGGAGGGAAGCTGTCTGATATATACAGGGAGGAGAGCAGACACCAGGCTGGAGGGAAGCTGTCTGATATATACAGGGAGGAGAGCAGACACCAGGCTGGAGGGAAGCTGTCCGATATATACAGGGAGGAGAGCAGTTACCAGGCTGGAGGGAAGCTGTCTGATATATACAGGGAGGAGAGCAGACACCAGGCTGGAGGGAAGCTGTCTGATATATACAGGGAGGAGAGCAGACACAGGGCTGGAGGGAAGCTGTCTGATATATACAGGGAGGAGAGCAGACACAGGGCTGGAGGGAAGCTGTCTGATATATACAGGGAGGAGAGCAGACACAGGGCTGGAGGGAAGCTGTCTGATATATAGAGGGAGGAGAGCAGACACCAGGCTGGAGGGAAGCTGTCTGATATATACAGGGAGGAGAGCAGACACCAGGCTGGAGGGAAGCTGTCCGATATATACAGGGAGGAGAGCAGTTACCAGGCTGGAGGGAAGCTGTCTGATATATACAGGGAGGAGAGCAGACACCAGGCTGGAGGGAAGCTGTCTGATATATACAGGGAGGAGAGCAGACACAGGGCTGGAGGGAAGCTGTCTGATATATACAGGGAGGAGAGCAGACACAGGGCTGGAGGGAAGCTGTCTGATATATACAGGGAGGAGAGCAGACACAGGGCTGGAGGGAAGCTGTCTGATATATACAGGGAGGAGAGCAGACACCAGGCTGGAGGGAAGCTGTCTGATATATACAGGGAGGAGAGCAGACACCAGGCTGGAGGGAAGCTGTCTGATATATACAGGGAGGAGAGCAGACACCAGGCTGGAGGGAAGCTGTCAGATATATACAGGGAGGAGAGCAGTTACCAGGCTGGAGGGAAGCTGTCTGATATATACAGGGAGGAGAGCAGACACCAGGCTGGAGGGAAGCTGTCTGATATATACAGGGAGGAGAGCAGACACAGGGCTGGAGGGAAGCTGTCTGATATATACAGGGAGGAGAGCAGACACAGGGCTGGAGGGAAGCTGTCTGATATATACAGGGAGGAGAGCAGACACGGGGCTGGAGGGAAGTTTGGATACAATGTATCACATGCTCCTCATTCATTCTTACTTCTTACAGTAATATACAGAGGTCACCCTCCCCCTAAAGCTGCTGCCAACCTCCCCCTGGGTGGGACAGACCTCAGTCTCTTACTATCTGGGTTTCCTCCAGCCTCCCCCTCCAATGGTATCACTTACACTGACATCCGCCCCACCCAACATACCTCCTACCCCCACAGGAATGCTAACGCTCAATTAACCCTCGCAGCTGCGGCCAAAGCAGAGAATTCCTGTGCAGCATTTAGGAGCCAGGGCCGAGGAGCTGCGCTCATTCTCTTCCAGCTGTTGGATTGCCCCATGCACATGTTATAATTGCATATAAAGACGCAGCAGACGATGGCATTGGGATTGTTCCCACAGTTTCATCACCGTGCTAGAATACGGTCAGATACCTGGGAAGATACGGTAGCACACAATCATGTAAGGAATATGCATTAAAGTGTATGAAATAGAGTACGACACACACAGGCACTAAACCTCCAATAGTCTAAGGAAGTGGAGCAGTCTATGTATACAGCTCATAAACATTACGCATGTTCGCTGGTGGAGAGAGACGCCATTGCTGGATAGCTCATTGACTGTGGTGCTGGCCAATGGTGGCCGCAGACAATGATATTAGGGGCTTAGGGATGGTAAAATGGTAGAGACAAGCGCCATATTGTCAGGAGGTGTAAAATCTATGACCTTCCAACCATCATGGCCACTTACAGCTCACAGCCAGAGCCCCCAGGGCCCGGGGACGAGCCTCTGCGCCCCAACAGCCTTTCCAAGAAGCTCCATGTATCAGGGCTCGGCTGCCATTACCATCAGATACACATGTAATGGTGCCGGATTTGGTTCTGCCATACACCCCCATCGGGGACTGGTCTGAGCCACCTTGCAGAATCTACGTTTGGGCCTCACCTGGCCTCTCTATACAGGGAACAGTCACATACAGTTTCATCTACAGATGAAGCACCAGATATGGCCAGCACGCAAGGAGTTAAAACGGAGACATTCCTGGGAGCCCGTAACCTAGCAACACAGAGACCAGGACTCACTGGGGACCCGGCCTAATTAATCCTAACGATGCTATCTCCATAGCAACAGGAATCTGATCAGAGCATCCTCAGCTCACAGTATGATACATGGAGTATTGGCCCCACCTGACTGCTGATCTACACGGATCCCTATACGTAGCACTGCTAGCAAGATGGAGGTGTGATAGCCGAGGCGGCCATGATGGCTGAGGATGCCCTGATAGCCGAGGAGGCCATGATGGCTGAGGATGCCCTGATAGCCCAGGAGGCCACGATGGCTGAGGATGCCCTGATAGCCCAGGAGGCCACGATGGCTGAGGATGCCCTGATAGCCCAGGAGGCCATGATGGCTGAGGATGCCCTGATAGCCCAGGATGCCCTGATAGCCGAGAATACTCTGATAGCCGAGGAGGCCATGATGGCTGAGGATACCCTGATAGCCCAGGATACTCTGATAGCCCAGTATGCTCTGATAGCCGAGGAGGCTATGATAGCCCAGGATGCCCCGATAGCCAAGGATGCTCTGATAGCCCAGGATGCTCTGATAGCCGAGAATACTCTGATAGCCCAGGATGCCCTGATAGCCAAGGAGGCCATGATGGCTGAGGATGCCCTGATAGCCCAGGATGCTCTGATAACCCAGGATGCTCTGATAGCCCAGGATGCCCTGATAGCCGAGGCGGCCATGATGGCTGAGGATGCCCTGATAGCCGAGGCGGCCATGATGGCTGAGGATGCCCTGATAGCCCAGGAGGCCACGATGGCTGAGGATGCCCTGATAGCCCAGGAGGCCACGATGGCTGAGGATGCCCTGATAGCCGAGGCGGCCACGATGGCTGAGGATGCCCTGATAGCCGAGGCGGCCACGATGGCTGAGGATGCCCTGATAGCCGAGGCGGCCATGATGGCTGAGGATGCCCTGATAGCCGAGGCGGCCATGATGGCTGAGGATGCCCTGATAGCCGAGGAGGCCATGATGGCTGAGGATGCCCTGATAGCCGAGGCGGCCATGATGGCTGAGGATGCCCTGATAGCCGAGGCGGCCATGATGGCTGAGGATGCCCTGATAGCCGAGGCGGCCATGATGGCTGAGGATGCCCTGATAGCCGAGGAGGCCATGATGGCTGAGGATGCCCTGATAGCCCAGGAGGCCATGATGGCTGAGGATGCCCTGATAGCCGAGGCGGCCATGATGGCTGAGGATGCCCTGATAGCCGAGGCGGCCATGATGGCTGAGGATGCCCTGATAGCCGAGGCGGCCATGATGGCTGAGGATGCCCTGATAGCCGAGGCGGCCATGATGGCTGAGGATGCCCTGATAGCCGAGGCGGCCATGATGGCTGAGGATGCCCTGATAGCCGAGGCGGCCATGATGGCTGAGGATGCCCTGATAGCCGAGGCGGCCACGATGGCTGAGGATGCCCTGATAGCCGAGGCGGCCACGATGGATGAGGATGCCCTGATAGCCCAGGAGGCCACGATGGCTGAGGATGCCCTGATAGCCGAGGCGGCCATGATGGCTGAGGATGCCCTGATAGCCAAGGAGGCCATGATGGCTGAGGATGCCCTGATAGCCGAGGCGGCCATGATGGCTGAGGATGCCCTGATAGCCCAGGATGCCCTGATAGCCAAGGAGGCCATGATGGCTGAGGATGCCCTGATAGCCGAGGCGGCCATGATGGCTGAGGATGCCCTGATAGCCCAGGATGCCCTGATAGCCAAGGAGGCCATGATGGCTGAGGATGCCCTGATAGCCCAGGATGCCCTGATAGCCGAGGATACTCTGATAGCCGAGGAGGCCATGATGGCTGAGGATGCCCTGATAGCCCAGGATAGCCCAGGATACTCTGATAGCCCAGTATGCTCTGATAGCCGAGGAGGCCATGATAGCCCAGGATGCCCCGATAGCCAAGGATGCTCTGATAGCCCAGGATGCTCTGATAGCCGGGAATACTCTGTTAGCCAAGGAGGCCATGATGGCTGAGGATACCCTGATAGCCGAGGCGGCCATGATGGCTGAGGATGCCCTGATAGCCGAGGAGGCCATGATGGCTGAGGATGCCCTGATAGCCGAGGCGGCCATGATGGCTGAGGATGCCCTGATAGCCAAGGAGGCCATGATGGCTGAGGATGCCCTGATAGCCCAGGATGCCCTGATAGCCGAGGATACTCTGATAGCCGAGGAGGCCATGATGGCTGAGGATGCCCTGATAGCCCAGGATACTCTGATAGCCCAGTATGCTCTGATAGCCGAGGAGGCCATGATAGCCCAGGATGCCCCGATAGCCCAGGATGCTCTGATAGCCGGGAATACTCTGTTAGCCAAGGAGGCCATGATGGCTGAGGATACCCTGATAGCCCAGGATGCCCTGATAGCCAAGGAGGCCATGATGGATGAGGATGCCCTGATAGCCCAGGATGCTCTGATAACCCAGGATGCTCTGATAGCCCAGGATGCCCTGATAGCCGAGGCGGCCATGATGGCTGAGGATGCCCTGATAGCCCAGGATCCTCTGATAGTCGAGGAGGCCATGATGGCTGAGGATGCCCTGATAGCCGAGAATACTCTGATAGCCAAGGAAGCCATGATGACTGAGGATGCCCTGCTAGCCCAGGATGCTCTGCTAGCCCAGGATACTCGGATAGCCAAGGAGGCCATGATGGCTGAGGATACCCTGATAGCCCAGGATGCTCTGATAGCCGAGGAGGCCATGATGGCTGAGGATGGCCAGATAGCCCAGGATGCTCTGGTAGGCAAAAGGACCATGACAGCAGAGATAGCCATGATAAAACACTGAGCCATGACAGCCGAGGATTCCCTGATAGCAAACCAGGCCATAATAGCCGAGGGGGCCATGATAGCGAGCAGAGCCATGATAGCAGAAATAGTCATAATCGCAAGCTGAGCCATGATGGCCAAGGGGGGGGGCATGATATCAAACCAAGCCAAAATAGCCAAGGGAGCCTTTATAGCAAGCCAGACAAAGATAGCGGTGGGAGTTGTGATAACAAACCAAGTCTTGATAGCCGAGGGAGCTGTGATAGCCGACCGAGCCATGATAGCCAAAGGAGCTGTGATAGCCGACCGAGCCATGATAGCCGAGGGAGCTGTGATAGCAAGCCGAGGGCTGATAGCTGAGGGATCCGTAATAGCAAGCCAAGGGCTGATAGCCGAGGGAGCCGTGATAGCAAGCCAAGGGATGATAGGTGAGGGAGCCGTGATAGCAAGCCAAGGGATGATAGGTGAGAGAGCCGTGATAGCAAGCCAAGGGATGATAGGTGAGGGAGCCATGATAGCACGCCAAGGGATGATAGGTGAGGGAGCCATGATAGCAAGCCAAGGGATGATAGGTGAGGGAGCCGTGATAGCAAGCCAAGGGATGATAGGTGAGGGAGCCATGATAGCAAGCCAAGGGATGATAGTCAAGGGAGCCATGATAGCACGCCAAGGGATGATAGGTGAGGGAGCCATGATAGCACGCCAAGGGATGATAGGTGAGGGAGCCATGATAGCAAGCCAAGGGATGATAGCAGAGGGAGCCATGAAAACAGAGGGAGCCATGATAGCAGATCAAGGGATGATAGGCGAGGGAGCCGTGATAGCTGAGGGAGCCGTGATAGAAAGCCAGGCTGTGTAAGCAAGCCAGGCCATGATAGCCAGCCAAGCAATACTTGAGGAAGCCTTGCTCACTGACCAAGCTGTGACAGCCAAGGGAGCTTTAACCAAGCCTTGATTTATTCACTTTTAGACGGTGCTGTCCACATTGACAATGAATGGATCCCCCAGATGATCCTCAGTGGCCTGGGGTTCAGGCTTCACATGAATGGAGGGGCATATTGTGCTACACATAGCCTCCCGTTAACACATAATTTGCATTGTATGAACCCTTAAATACAGCTTCATACATCTCTAGTTCCAATTAGTTTTGAGCCTTTTCTTTTGAAGGACGTGTAGGCGTCCTTGCCAGAAAGCGTCATGTAGAAGCCTACTCCTAGCAGGTGTAACGCATGGCAGATGGTACAGCACGGGCCTCACCAGGATGGCACACTGTAAGATTTCCAGGGTTAGGATTATCTGCATCCAGGGTGAATGCTGCTGTGTTACTGAATATACACTAGCCAGAAGGCTGGCATGTCTACGGAGCCACTGATCATGCTGGCACAGCGACCACTTCTTGCAGCTTCCTTGTACCATGTTGATTCCCCATTCACAATATTGGCCCCTATGGCTGGGGGCCTCTCGCTTTATTTTGCTTGTCATTTTACTGTTTCTCCCTGGAATCTGTTGGCACTAAATATATGTGTATTGTGGTGATACTGTACACTCATATTACCGAGAATTCTAGACCCAGTAATGTGTTCCCTCCAGCATCGGGCCCCGGGGTCATCATGGTTGGCATGTGAGTGGTTGGACTTGTACAACTTGTAATTCTGCAGATGTCAGACCTGTATTGTACAGCTGGAAAGTATCAGGGCTGCATTAACAGCTACTGCTGCCCTAGGCACTAAGCCTGAAGACGTTCCATCTACACGCACCTATTGGCGATACCAGACCTGACCAATACCACCATACCCCCCCACCCCTCTGGAAAAGAGACCAGATTTACTGGCAAGTCTGAACGGGAGGAGGGAAACTAAAAATATAAAAACAACAAAATTAGTTTTTTCTGTCCCCCTGCTCTCTGGTGCTGCCCCCCTGCAAGGTGCTGCCCTAGGCACCGGACCACGGGTGCCTAATGGTAAATACGGCCCTGGAAAGTATTCTACCGCCTGCTAGAAGGTAAATGGGCTTAATATTATCCATCAGGAGCACACTGCCATCTAGTGGACGCTTCTTTCTTTAACCGACAAAAGGCCCAAAAAGGGGCCAGATGCTTAAAGTGAATATACCATCATGACTACAGAATTTTTTCAAAACGTTGCCTGGTTCCCACACTCAGCTCCATTTTCTTCTTGTGCACCAGCCCAGCACCCCCAGTGTAACAATATTCCCTGCCCTCAGTGATGGGTCTCCATTGGAATCTAGCAGGACTGCGTCACTAAGGGGGGATATCATTACATAGGGGGCGCCGAGCCAGTCTCCAGTGCTGAGCCCTAAAATAGAGCCGCATTTTGAAAAAAAAAGGACCTTGCCACTGGCGCCAATGGTACATCAATTCAAAGGGGTCGTTCTGGACACAGGTGGGCATCAGTTATGAAAGGAAGCCACCATGTTTTCTAATGTCTTTAGGGTGCGTTCACACAGGACAGACACTGCAGATTATAAATCCACTTTGTTTTCTTTAAAGGGAATCTGTCAGCTCCCGGGCCCTACCTTAGGTGGTGACAGTGTGCTGTAGCTGTACCTTAGGTGCTGACAAGTGTGCTGTAGCTGTACCTTAGGTGGTGACAGTGTGCTGTAGCTGTACCTTAGGTGCTGACAAGTGTGCTGTAGCTGTACCTTAGGTGGTGACAAGTGTGCTGTAGCTGTACCTGAGGTGGTGACAGTGTGCTGTAGCTGTACCTGAGGTGGTGACAGTGTGCTGTAGCTGTACCTGAGGTGGTGTGCTGTAGCTGTAGCTGAGGGGGTGACAGTGTGCTGTAGCTGAGGGGGTGACAGTGTGCTGTAGCTGTACCTGAGGGGGTGACAGTGTGCTGTAGCTGAGGGGGTGACAGTGTGCTGTAGCTGTACCTGAGGTGGTGACAGTGTGCTGTAGCTGTACCTGAGGTGGTGACAGTGTGCTGTAGCTGTACCTTAGGTGGTGACAGTGCGCTGTAGCTGTACCTGAGGTGGTGACAAGTGTGCTGTAGCTGTACCTTAGGTGGTGACAGTGCGCTGTAGCTGTACCTGAGGTGGTGACAGTGTGCTGTAGCTGTACCTTAGGTGGTGACAGTGTGCTGTAGCTGTACCTTAGGTGGTGACAAGTGTGCTGTAGCTGTACCTTAGGTGCTGACGGTGCGCTGTAGCTGTACCTGAGGTGGTGACGGTGTGCTGTACCTGTACCTGAGGTGGTGACGGTGTGCTGTAGCTGAGGTGGTGACAGTGTGCTGTAGCTGTACCTGAGGTGGTGACAGTGTGCTGTAGCTGAGGTGGTGACAGTGTGCTGTAGCTGTAGCTGAGGTGGTGACAGTGTGCTGTAGCTGTACCTGAGGTGGTGACAGTGTGCTGTAGCTGTACCTGAGGTGGTGACAGTGTGCTGTAGCTGTACCTGAGGTGGTGACAGTGTGCTGTAGCTGTAGCTGAGGTGGTGACAGTGTGCTGTAGCTGTACCTGAGGTGGTGACAGTGTGCTGTAGCTGTACCTGAGGTGGTGACAGTGCGCTGTACCTGAGGTGGTGACAGTGTGCTGTAGTTGTACCTGAGGTGGTGACAGTGTGCTGTAGTTGTACCTGAGGTGGTGACAGTGTGCTGTAGCCGGCACCCCCAGTGTAACGATATTCCCTGCCCTCAGTGAAGGGTCTCCATTGGAATCAAGCAGGACTGCGTCACTAAGGGGGGATATCATTACTGACAAGGGGACTGCAAGCTACAGCACACTGTCAGCACCTTAGGTAGGACCCGGGAGCTGACAGACTTCTAAAGGGGTAGTGCGGCGCTAAACAATTATTCACTAAATAACACACATTACAAAGTTATACATCGCCCCCTTCCCCGTGTTTCCGCCCACCCCAGACCCGGAAGTGTAGTGCTCTATACATACCTGCCTCTTGCCGACCCTCGTCCGCCATCTTGTGCCAATGATGTCATCTTCGGACGGACGGCCGAACCGCTCCGACCGTCCCTAGTGCCGGCCGCCTTCTGCCGTGTCATCAGCTGCTCAGCCGCGATTGGCTGAGCATAACTGTGCCTGGTCTGGTGGGGGTGGGGGGAAACACGGGGAAGGGGGCGATTCACTAACATAACATACATTACAAAGTTGTATAACTTTGTAATGTGTGTTATTTAGTGAATAATTGTTTAGCGCCGCACTACCCCTTTAACACTATACACTGCAGGCAAAAATCTGCCGCAGATATGTTTATGTATCTCCTTTCCCAGCTGTCCTACCTTATACACATTTATCTCTCTCCTTCCCTGATCGTCCTCCTGTATACACATCTTTTTCCCTGACCATCCTGTATATATATCTCCTTCCCTAGGCAGTCCTCCTGTATATGCATCTTTTTCCCTGACCATCCTGTATATTTATCTCCTTCCCTTGGCCGTCCTCCTGTATATGCATCTCCTTCCCTAGGCCATCCTTCTGTATATGCATCTCCTTCCCTAGGCCATCCTTCTGTATATGCATCTCCTTCCCTTGGCCGTCCTTCTGTATATGCATCTCCTTCCTTGGCCGTCCTCCTGTATATGCATCTCCTTCCCTTGGCTGTCCTCCTGTATATGCATCTCCTTCCCTAGGCCATCCTCCTGTATATGCATCTCCTTCCCTAGGCCATCCTTCTGTATATGCATCTCCTTCCCTTGGCCGTCCTCCTGTATATGCATCTCCTTCCCTAGGCCATCCTCCTGTATATGCATCTCCTTCCCTAGGCCATCCTCCTGTATATGCATCTCCTTCCCTAGGCCATCCTTCTGTATATGCATCTCCTTCCCTTGGCCGTCCTCCTGTATATGCATCTCCTTCCCTAGGCCATCCTCCTGTATATGCATCTCCTTCCCTAGGCCATCCTTCTGTATATGCATCTCCTTCCCTAGGCCATCCTTCTGTATATGCATCTCCTTCCCTTGGCCATCCTCCTGTATATGCATCTCCTTCCTCAGCCGTCCTCCTGTATATGCATCTCCTTCCCTAGGCCATCCTTCTGTATATGCATCTCCTTCCCTAGGCCATCCTTCTGTATATGCATCTCCTTCCCTAGGCCATCCTTCTGTATATGCATCTCCTTCCCTAGGCCATCCTCCTGTATATGTATCTCCTTCCTCGGCCATCCTCCTATATATGTATCTCCTTCCTCGGCCATCGCCGTCCTCCTGTATATGCATCTCCTTCCTCGGCCATCCTCCTGTATATGTATCTCCTTCCTCGGCCATCGCCGTCCTCCTGTATACGCATCTTCTTCCTCGGCCGTCCTCCTGTATATGTATCTCCTTCCTCGGCCATCCTCCTGTATATGTATCTCCTTCCTCGGCCATCCTCCTGTATATGTATCTCCTTCCTCGGCCATCCTCCTGTATATGTATCTCCTTCCTTGGCCATCGCCGTCCTCCTGTATATGCATCTCCTTCCTCGGCTATCCTCCTGTATATGTATCTCCTTCCTCGGCCATCGCCGTCCTCCTGTATATGCATCTTCTCCCTCAGCAGTCCTCCTGTATATGCATCTCCTTCCTCAGCCGTCCTCCTGTATATGCATCTCCTTCCTCAGCCGTCCTCCTGTATATGCATCTCCTTCCTCAGCCGTCCTCCTGTATATGTATCTCCTTCCTCAGCCGTCCTCCTGTATACGCATCTCCTTCCTCAGCTGTCCTCCTGTATACGCATCTCCTTCCTCAGCCGTCCTCCTGTATACGCATCTCCTTCCTCAGCTGTCCTCCTGTATACGCATCTCCTTCCTCAGCCGTCCTCCTGTATACGCATCTCCTTCCTCAGCCGTCCTCCTGTATACGCATCTCCTTCCTCAGCTGTCCTCCTGTATACGCATCTCCTTCCTCGGCCATCCTCCTGTATATGCATCTCCTTCCTCAGCTGTCCTCCTGTATACGCATCTCCTTCCTCGGCCATCCTCCTGTATATTCATCTCCTTTCATGTCTGTGCTCCTGTATTTGCATCTCCTTCCTCAGCCGTCCTCCTGTATACGCATCTCCTTCCTCGGCCATCCTCCTGTACATGCATCTCCTTTCATGTCTGTGCTTCTGTATTTGCATCTCCTTCCTCGGCCATCCTCCTGTATATGCATCTCCTTCCTCAGCTGTCCTCCTGTATACGCATCTCTTTTCTTGGCCATCCTCCTGTATACGCATCTTCTTCCTCGGCCATCCTCCTGTATATGCATCTCCTTTCATGGCTGTGCTCCTGTATACGCATCTCCTTCCTTGGCCATCCTCCTGTATACGCATCTTCTTCCTCGGCCATCTTCCTGTATACGCATCTCCTTCCTGAACCATCCTCCCTCATACACATCTCCTTCCTCAGCTGTCCTCCTGTATATGCATCTCCTTCCAAGGTTGTCCTCCTGTATACGCATCTCCTTCCTTGGCCATCCTCCTGTATATGCATCTCCTTTCTCAGCCGTCCTCCTGTATTTGCATCTTCTTCCAAGGTTGTCCTCCTGTATACGTGTCTCCTTCCTTGGCCGTCCTCCTGTATATGAATCTCCTTCCACGGCCGTCCTCCTGTATATGAATCTCCTTCCACGGCCGTCCTCCTGTATATGCATCTTTTTCCTCAGCCGTCCTCCTGTATATGCATCTCCTTCCTCAGCCATCCTCCTGTATAGGCATCTCCTTCCTCAGCCATCCTCCTGTATTTGCATCTCCTTTCTCGGCCGTCCTCCTGTATACATTTCTCCTTCCTTGGCCGTCCTCCTGTATATGCATCTCCTTCCTCAGCCCTCCTCCTGTATATGCATCTCCTTCCCTGGTGTCCTCCTCCGGACACATGTCTGGCAATTCATTAAAAACTTCTACAACTCCTTTAGAGAAGATGGTCCTTTAGACAGATCCCTCCATCTCCTCTGCAGGGTGTACGGCTTATATCCTATGGAGAGATCCCTCCACCTCCTCTGTGGGGTGTACGGCTTATATCCTATGGAGAGATCCCTCCACCTCCTCTGTGGGGTGTACGGCTTATATCCTATGGAGAGATCCCTCCATCTCCTCTGCGGGGTGTACGGCTTATATCCTATGGAAAGGTCCCTCCATCTCCTCTGCAGGGTGTACGGCTTATATCCCATGGAGAGATCCCTCCACCTCCTCTGTGGGGTGTACGGCTTATATCCTATGAAGAGATCCCTCCACCTCCTCTGTGGGGTGTACGGCTTATATCCTATGGAGAGATCCCTCCACCTCCTCTGTGGGGTGTACGGCTTATATCCTATGGAGAGATCCCTCCACCTCCTCTGTGGGGTGTACGGCTTATATCCTATGGAGAGATCCCTCCACCTCCTCTGCGGGGTGTACGGCTTATATCCTATGGAAAGGTCCCTCCATCTCCTCTGCAGGGTGTACGGCTTATATCCCATGGAGAGATCCCTCCACCTCCTCTGTGGGGTTTACAGCTTACACCTATGGAGAGATCCCTCCACGTCCTCTGCGGGGTGTACGGCTTATATCCTATGGAGAGATCCCTCCACCTCCTCTGCGGGGTGTACGGCTTATATCCCATGGAAAGATCCCTCCATCTCCTCTGTGGGGTGTACGGCTTACACCTATGGAGAGATCCCTCCACCTCCTCTGTGGGGTGTACGGCTTATACCTATGGAGAGATCCCTCCACCTCCTGTGTGGGGTGTACGGCTTATATCCTATGGAGAGATCCCTCCATCTCCTCTGCGGGGTGTACGGCTTATATCCTATGGAGAGATCCCTTCACCTCCTCTGCGGGGTGTACGGCTTATATCCTATGGAGAGATCCCTCCACCTCCTCTGTGGGGTGTACGGCTTATATCCTATGGAGAGATCCCTCCATCTCCTCTGCGGGGTGTACGGCTTACACCTATGGAGAGATCCCTCCACCTCCTCTGCGGGGTGTACGGCTTACACCTATGGAGAGATCCCTCCACCTCCTCTGTGGGGTGTACGGCTTATATCCTATGGAGAGGTCCCTCCATCTCCTCTGCGGGGTGTACGGCTTATATCCTATGGAGAGATCCCTCCACCTCCTCTGTGGGGTGTACGGCTTATATCCTATGGAGAGATCCCTCCACCTCCTCTGTGGGGTGTATGGCTTATATCCTATGGAGAGATCCCTCCACCTCCTCTGTGGGGTGTACGGCTTATATCCTATGGAGAGATCCCTCCACCTCCTCTGTGGGGTGTACGGCTTATATCCTATGGAGAGATCCCTCCACCTCCTCTGTGGGGTGTACGGCTTATATACTATGGAGAGATCCCTCCATCTCCTCTGCGGGGTGTACGGCTTACACCTATGGAGAGATCCCTCCACCTCCTCTGTGGGGTGTACGGCTTACACCTATGGAGAGATCCCTCCACCCCCTCTGTGGGGTGTACGGCTTATATCCTATGGAGAGGTCCCTCCATCTCCTCTGCGGGGTGTACGGCTTATATCCTATGGAGAGATCCCTCCACCTCCTCTGTGGGGTGTACGGCTTATATCCTATGGAGAGATCCCTCCACCTCCTCTGCGGGGTGTACGGCTTATATCCTATGGAGAGATCCCTCCACCTCCTCTGTGGGGTGTACGGCTTATATCCTATGGAGAGATCCCTCCACCTCCTCTGTGGGGTGTACGGCTTATATCCTATGGAGAGATCCCTCCACCTCCTCTGTGGGGTGTACGGCTTATATCCTATGGAGAGATCCCTCCACCCCCTCTGTGGGGTGTACGGCTTATACCTATGGAGAGATCCCTCCACCTCCTCTGTGGGGTGTACGGCTTATACCTATGGAGAGATCCCTCCATCTCCTCTGCGGGGTGTAAGGTTTATATCCTATGGAGAGATCCCTCCACCTCCTCTGTGGGGTGTACGGCTTATATCCTATGGAGAGATCCCTCCACCTCCTCTGTGGGGTGTACGGCTTATATCCTATGGAGAGATCCCTCCATCTCCTCTGTGGGGTGTACGGCTTATATCCTATGGAGAGATCCCTCCACCCCCTCTGTGGGGTGTACGGCTTATACCTATGGAGAGATCCCTCCACCTCCTCTGTGGGGTGTACGGCTTATATCCTATGGAGAGATCCCTCCACCTCCTCTGTGGGGTGTACGGCTTATATCCTATGGAGAGATCCCTCCACCTCCTCTGTGGGGTGTACGGCTTATATCCTATGGAGAGATCCCTCCACCTCCTCTGTGGGGTGTACGGCTTATACCTATGGAGAGATCCCTCCATCTCCTCTGCGGGGTGTAAGGTTTATATCCTATGGAGAGATCCCTCCACCTCCTCTGTGGGGTGTACGGCTTATATCCTATGGAGAGATCCCTCCATGTCCTCTGCGGAGTGTAGGCTTATATCCTATGGAGAGATCCCTCCACCTCCTCTGCGGGGTGTACGGCTTATATCCTATGGAGAGATCCCTCCATGTCCTCTGCGGAGTGTAGGCTTATATCCTATGGAGAGATCCCTCCACCTCCTCTGCGGGGTTTAAGGTTTATATACTACAGAAGGATCATCCGTCTGCTTTTTGGGGTATATGTCTAACAGACAGATACCGCCATCTCGTTAGGATTTACGGAGTCTTTAGTGGCATCTCGTGAGCTTTTATAGATCTCTTGTTAGTGCCCTCTTGCCCGCTCTGCAGTTTCGGTGGTTACTTTCTATTGTCAGCCTTGCAGGTGTATCCTTGAATAGTAAAATGCGGGTAAATTTTTATAAAACTTATATTTTTGCAGAGACAGTGCTCCGTAGTGCAGACACCCTGGGTGTGAATACTTCTGCACAGCACCGTAGCAGTAATTAGATGTGATCCGTTGTGTTTTGAAAGTGTCTCTCTGCCTCTCAGTCTAGTTTTATTCTAGCTCTGCTTGTAGTTTGGTACAGCCCCTGTGATGGGGGCAGCACTGAGGAGAACATTGCATCACCACGCATGGGTATCATGCATGAACATGGCTGTAACATAAGCTCTTTGTGCTCTTATACGTGCTCTGGGCTGGTTGGTTGCTGCCGAAACCTCCCCCAATAGGGAGAATTGGAAAAGAGCTGTCAGCAGTATCTAGTTAAAAGCTAGCTCCTGGTTTCTGGTTTCCTCAGACAGAGATCAGGGGGCAGGTTGTACGGACTACTCGCCTCACCGACATCTGGTGGTCACTGTGCCACTCAGTTCATTCCGTGCAATCACAGTGACCCTAACGCCTAGATTATGTAGAATACAGCCTAAAAAAAGCATCTCTGCTCGTCCAAATCCTGCTCAGTCATACTGTAACATTAGCTGCAAAAAACCTGGATGTGCCATTGATGCCCCCTTGTGGTGAGTGAGCAGAAATCACTATAAATTCATAAACCACATACTGTCAGGAAAAAAACACTGTAGTAGTGGACGTACGAAGAGTGTCATGATCACGGGCCAGGCTCAGAATACGTCTGCTGCCATTCTTCAGGAGGAACCCCAAACACTGTAGTAGTGGACGTACGAAGAGTGTCATGATCACGGGCCAGGCTCAGAATACGTCTGCTGCCATTCTTCAGGAGGAACCCCAAACACTGTAGTAGTGGACGTACGAAGAGTGTCATGATCACGGACCAGGCTCAGAATACGTCTGCTGCCATTCTTCAGGAGGAACCCCAAACACTGTAGTAGTGGACGTACGAAGAGTGTCATGATCACGGGCCAGGCTCAGAATACGTCTGCTGCCATTCTTCAGGAGGAACCCCAAACACTGTAGTAGTGGACGTACGAAGAGTGTCATGATCACGGGCCAGGCTCAGAATACGTCTGCTGCCATTCTTCAGGAGGAACCCTACTAGGTTGCCAATCAGTTAGCTTGGGGGTAACCTAGGTTAAGGCCCTTTTACACCGGGCGATTATCATGCGAGAAATCCCTATATTACTTGAATTTAAGTGATAATCGTTTGGTGTCAAGTCGGCAGTGATCAAATGGTGAATAAGAAGTTCTTGGTTTGTCATTGATTACATTAACACTTTGCAACTCTTTTGGTGTAAACAAGTTTGGTGGATTGTAGTGATCAGTGGGAGTACATCATGATACCATGCCACTACAATACTATGAAGACGTACACAGGGAAGGAGTGACAAACAGGATACAAGAGGTTACTCAGAATATACCCTGTTTTCCTTTAGGTCTAAAACTTAACTTTTATTAATATACTTTAAAGAAATGAAAAAATGAAGAAAACACCCAAATGTGCATGTGCAGATTAAAATATTGCTGCCTCCTGTATCATTGGTACAAGTGTGTCAGCCGACACTTACTTGTCCTGGCCTGCGATCTCTATGTCAGTACAGTGGCGCTGGGCACCGGCCCCAGCCAGGGCTGAATGGTACCCACACGTCACTGTTACTAATACAGCGGTGTCTGCAATCCTCAGTACACCCCTGTTCGTCCTATGAGGATCAATGCACTTTCAGCATAAATGAACACTGTGGGTCTCAGATCAGAGATGCCACACTAAGCCCTTTGGGCTGGGTGCACGGTTGCAATCGCTACTCCCTGAGCGATTTTGTATACATTCTATAAGTTCTATTGCTGAGTGCTAATGGACAAAGAGATCCCTATATTAAGGCCACAGTATCTATACAGGAGGTGCAATAGTTAAAAATATGTCTGTGTTAAGCTGACATGTTTCACCGGTCTCGCCGGCATTCTCAAAGTCACGGCTAATAGGGGCGGGCTTATGCTGGCTTTTTATGCTATTTTGCAAATCTGCCGCCCGATCGTCATAATTTGGGACTGAGCAATTGGTACATCAGACAATGGGGAGGGGATGGGGAGGAGTGTGGGGCGGACCTGTCCACTTGGCGCCATATTCAAGTCGGCCGTTGTTGCGCATAGTCAGTTAGTGCAATGTCAGACTTGGCATTTCCACTGAAATATCATGTTCCACTGCGCATGTCCAGCATTCTTGCTAGCACGCATGATCAGTGTATCCTTGTGTGGACTTAGATTCCACAATGAATCAGAAGATTCGCAGAATTGCGCATGTCCGCATACTTGAAAAATGATAGGTATTGAGGGTGATCAGCGCATGTCTGCGGACTTAGTTTTTAGCTTCTATAGAGACAATCTGCGCATGTTTCTGAACTTTGAAATTTAGAGTGTTTTTGGTGCTGCAAGTGATCAGCGCATGTTTGTGAACTTAGTTTTTCTCCCAACCTCGGGACGAACTGCGCATGTTCCTGGACTTAGAAGAACCCTTGCGACTCCAAAGAATACGAGATAAAGAGAATTCATTAACTGCTCTACAATGGGAGTGGTTTATGCTATTAAGTGCCCATGTGATCTGATATATGTCGGTAAGACCAATCAAAAATTTAAAAATAGGATTTGCTACTTCATCGGCACCAAAGCGGATATCAGTGTGGCCCGACATGTTAAACTTTATCATAATGGCGATCCGAGATGTTTATGATTCTGGGGCATACAACATGTCCAGTTGGGTCCTAGGAAAGGCAGCCTCGACACCAAACGTCTCCAAATCGAGGCCAAATGGATTCATAGACTAAAAACCCTAGCATCACATGGCCTCAATGAAGGTTTTACATACACACCATTTCTTTAACATCCCTTAATAACGCAAGTACCGCACCGTGCCAACTATGCGCATAATGCATTTTAAATAGTCATCACTTTTACATCACTCCCATATTGCCATTGCGTCATCGACAATACCCTTCCCACCCTCCCCCTAATCCCCCACTCACCTGGTTTATCCCTGATCACTGGTAAGAGCCCTGGCTGACTCCGCAAAGATCTTCAGGGTATAGATCATCTCGATCTAAACATTAGCAAATTACTTATGAATGACAGTAGGTGATGTGTTCCCTTCTTCCTATACACACACTAATATTCCACTCGGTAGGGTATCCCGGACACCACTGGTTGGAGTCCAGGTAAATTCCACGAAGACCTGCCAGGAATAAGATACCTGATCCTAAATGCGAAGTAGCTTACCAAACATATGACATCACACTAATAATTCTCTGCAATATACCGCAGCTCCTTTACTATTTAAATCAGGGGTAGGGAACCTTTTCCATGTCGAGGGCCGGTCGGGCATTAATAAAATCATTCGAGGGCCGCATACCGTATGCGGCAGTTAGTAGCGTGGGTTTGCAGCACCCGGGGCAAGGCAAAGTATTGTTCCCCTAGTGCCCCTGCTATTGTAGTTAACCCCCATCAGGCATGTCCCTGGTGGCCTAGTTAACCCCCATCAGGCATGTCCCTGGTGGCCTAGTTAACCCCCATCAGGCATGTCCCTGGTGGCCTAGTTAACCCCCATCAGGCATGTCCCTGGTGGCCTAGTTAACCCCCATCAGGCATGTCCCTGGTGGCCTAGTTAACCCCCATCAGGCATGTCCCTGGTGGCCTAGTTAACCCCCAAATAAAAAAAATAAACATCCCACTCACCTTACCTCTGCTCCCACGCTGCCCATGTCCTCTTCTGTCCCAGGTCCTCTGTGCCGATCTTCCCCTGCAGGCGGCGCGCGATGAAATGACGTCAGCGCGCGGCCCGCAGGAGACTGAAGACACGCGCCGCTCTGCTGGGGAAGAAGCCGGCATAGACAGCATCCTCCTGTATCCGGCAGCTGTCACAGACACCGGAGGATGCTGTGTATGCCGGCTCCTTCCTCCTCCAGAGCGGCGCGCATCACAGGGGAGCTGCGGGCCGCGGGCCGCATCGGGAGGTCTCAGGGGCCGGATGCGGCCCGCGGGCCGGAGGTTCCCCACCCCTGATTTAAATACTCATACATACACCCAAACATTGCGTCTTAAAGTGTCACTGTCGTTAAAATTTTTATTGCAGAAATCAATAGTCCAGGCGATTTTAAGAAACTTTGTAATTGGGTTTATTCGCCGAAAAATGAATTTTTATCATGAAAAAGCAGTTTGAAGCTCTCCCCCCTGTCTTCATGGTTTTCCTATGGAGAGAGAAAGTAAAAGCAGCAAAACAGGACAACAAACATCCAGGGCTCTCTCCTGTGACATCAGCACTGAGCTATCTGACCACTAATTAGGGCTGTGAATAGCAAACATGATGTCTTGAATGGTTCTAGGCTGTGGGTTATCCTCTATGGCCATAGTTTGTCTAACAGCTTTAACAATGCTGTCAACCATTTCAATTGGCATGAGCTTCTTAGTCGCCTCCTCCACTTGGGCTTCGGTATTAAGAAGCTCTCCGGGCTCCTCAAGACCCGACATCTGTTCATCTCCCTCTACCTCTTCTTCCTCCTCATCCTCCTCCTCCTCATACTGAGAGGGCGGAGCTTCACCACTCGGACCCGGCACCTGAACTGGGGCTTCATCCACAGGAATAATAACCTCAGGTGGGGTCAGAGCGGATGTGGAAGGGAGAGAGGCCTGGAAAAAATGAACCTTTCTAAGGATGGATGACTAAGCCATCTATATAAGAGGCATAAAAATGTACACCTACCCGAATCTGTCTCTTAATGAGCCCCTTCATGCTTCTCAAAAATGCTGGTCCCTGATCATCCCGGACCCTGTTCATACACCCGCCACATAATGCCTTAGTATAAGCGCTACTTAGCCGTTTCTTACAGATAGGGCACTCTCTAGGTTTATTTTTAGATCTCCTAGCTTCCTCCTATTACAAACGAAACAACATAAATCAATTCCAACATAAAGCGAAGCACTATATGGGGGGAACCCCTCTTACCCAAACCATACCACAGCAGCCGCAGGTTGAGGGTTTTCATGTGACTCAGCGCCTTGGGACTCCATAGTAATCGCTAACAATAGCCACCAGGATCCAACAGCAGAATACCGTCCACGGGAAAGGTACTCCAGTACACCAGATTCTCTGGAAATACACTGAGCACAAGCTCAGCCTCCATTTATATCTGGCGCCAAAAGAAGAAAGCTGGCTGGCCCCGCCCCCCTCCGCCGCGGCGCTGATGCGGCTCACCCTCCCATGCAAGGGGATTCTTCCCCCCCCTAACAGGCCGCAGCCCGGATGCCGCAGTCAAGGCCTACGGGTAATCCCAACTCACAGGGATCCCGGGCTGACGTCATCCGGCCGCGACCTCGGACAACGTGTGACGTCAGCGCGTCCGCGCACACGCCAGCCGGTCACGTGGGCCGCCCGGACGCGCGCGCATCGCACACACGCCATCCACACTGCGGGAAAAACAGCCGGAGAACACAACCCGGTCCTGGAGGCGCAAGGGGAGCACGGGGATCCTCTTCCGGAGGTGCGGGGGCTTAAGGCACAGACTCGGCTGTGGCTCCAGTAGCGGAGTCTTGTACAGCCAGGGATGTCGGCATACAGGTAACAGCCGGGTGCCCCAGTCTTTCTGAAGGGAAAAAAAAAAAAAAGTCCAACATGCAGGTGGAGAACCCACCTGCCTGTCCTGCTCCCATGGGACAGGAAACAGATACTGGCGTGTGTGGGGCGATGAGCTTCGTTTAAAGGTCCAGTGGTCCTGTTTCCTGTCCAATGGGAGGAGGTAGTCCTCTCCAGGGGTGCCGTCATAGGGCGAGAGGAGAAAATTAGTTAGTAAGTCACATTATCAATATGTCCTCTTTATTCTGGCTTCATTTCATAAACATATTTCACTTTTTTAGGGTGTTACGGGGCTTAGAAATGTATCAGCAAATTATCAAATTTTCATGAAATTTCCCAAACTTTTTTTAAGTTGATTTAGGAGGCTTGTATACTGGAAACCCCCATAAGTGACCCCCGGGCTCAGAAGGGAAGGAGCGCCTATTAGCATTTCCAGTTCAGATTTTTCTGAAGAAGTTTCTGAGCGCCAGGTGTGTTTGCAGAGCCACCCCATTTTGGAAAGTACACCCCTCAAAGAATACATCTTGGGGTGTGGTGACCATTTTGACCCCACAGGAATTAGAGGAAAGTATTCAAAAGAAGACAGTAAAAATAGAATTTTTTCAATAATATGTTTAGTTTGAAATTTCTCAATTTCACGAGGAACAGGGGAGAAAACTCACCCCAATATATGTAACGCAGGTTCTCCTGAGTAGAACGGTACCCCATATGTGGGCATAAACCCCTGTATGGGCACACAGCAGGCCTCGGAAGGAAGGAAGCGCCAATTAGCATTTTCAGTGCATGATTTTTCTGAAGAAGTTTCTGAGCGCCAGGTGCGTTTGCAGAGCCCCTGTAATGTCTACAGAATAGAACCCCCCCCCCCCCAAAAAAAGTCACCCCATTTTGGAAAGTACACCCCTCAAGGAATTCATCTTGGGGTGTGGTGAGCATTTTGACCCCACAGGTATTGGAGGAAAGTATTCAAAACTAGACTGTAATAATGAAAAAAATAGAATTTTTCCAATAACATGTTTGTTTGGTTTGAAATTTCTCAATTTCACTAGGAACAGGGGAGAAAAAGCACCCCAACATTTGTAACGGAGGTCCTCCTGAGTACAATGATACCCCATATGTGGGCATAAACCACTGTATGGGCACACAGCTGGGCTCAGAAGAGGAGTGTCATTGTGGCTACGGGCTGTCTGGGGTGGCTACGGGCTGTCTGGGGTGGCTACGGGCTGTCTGGGGTGGCTACGGGCTGTCTGGGGTGGCTACGGGCTGTCTGGCAGTCTGTTCACAGAGATGGCGGCGGCCATCTTGGATCAGATGGCCGCCCTGGGAGGGGAGGGTCAGTGACCAGGTCACTAGGGTTAATTCTGGGGACGGGGGGGGGGGGGGGGGGACATGTTCTCATCTCCTCTCACTGTAGATTCACGGTGAGAAGAGATGAAAGCGTTCAGCTGCGCTGGCAATGTCTGTTACCGGTGGCCGCCATTATACTGGTAATAACGGCGATCGCCGGTGAGGGTACTGGCCGGGACTGACCCCACACTCTGCCCCAACCCCTCAGCTACCTCCGGTAGCTGAGAGGAGGGGGCTGCGGGCCGCTGCACTATTCTGCACCATCGCCATAAAGAGCTGATGGCAGCAGAATAGAGCCCAAAAATCCGTAAAAATCCGTATGGGCGGTCACTAATAACATAATACACGTATTCTCTGGGTCACTACGGTTACGGTGATACCACATTTGTGTAGGTTTTTTTTAACTATTATCACTTTGGCGCCATAGAAACTATCTTCCTTGCAAAAACCCACAAAAACTGTCGCTGCATTGCAAGATCCATAGCGTTCTTATCTTTTGCACGACAGACCTGGTTTGGGGCTTATTTTTTGCAGGAAGATCTGTAGTTTCTATTGATACCAAGTTTTATATGTATATGACTTTTTGATCTCTTTTATGACGTATTTTCTAAAGTGGATTGATAAAATACAGCTATTCTGGTACTGTTTTTTTTTTGTTTTTTTTACAGCGTGTGTCGTGCGATATAGTTATTGATATCGTTTTATAGATTGGTTCGTTACGGACGTGGCGATACCAAATATGTATAGGATTTGTGTTTTTGATCACTTTTATGTCACGTTTTATTGGGTATAGGGAATGTAATGCATCTGTATTTTTTTTGGGGGGGGGGCTGCGGGGGCTGTTTTGTGTTTGGTGCACACTTTTTTTTACTTTTACACTAGTGTACATTACTGTACACTAGTGTAAAATTCTTTGATCACTGATACAATACATTGCAGTACCTGATGTACTGCAATGTATTGTATCATGCCTCATGCTGACAGGCAATAGCCACGGCCACCCCTGTCAGCATGAGGCATCTCCATGGTGACCCCGGGGACCTTCATTAGGACCCCAGGATCACCATGGAGACATCGGGACCCCGGACGGCACCGCGGGACATCGCCATCACATAAGTGACCCACGGCGCCGTCCGGGATCCACCGGGACCCGTTAGATGCCGCTGTCACGCTTTGACAGCGGCATTTAACGGGTTAAACTGCCCGGAGCGGAGAATCCTCCGCTCCGGGCAGTTACAGGAGAGTGTCAGCGGTCACACTGACCGCTGATCACCCGTCCTGCAGCCGCCGCCGGGCGGTAATTTATTCCGATGCGCCCGCCGTTAAAAGGCGTTTGCATAGGAATAAAGCCCATTAGTGGCCGCCGTGAAAAGGCAGCATGGCGGTCACTAAGGGGTTAACCCTTAGACGACTCAGGGCGTATAGTTACGCCATGGAAGTCTGTCCCCAGACGACCTAGGGCGTAACTATACGTCCTGGGTGTTTCTCCGGCTTTGAATCGCGCTCGGGAGTGGATCGCGCTTCATAGCAGGTGGGTGGCGGCTGCAATCAGCAGCTGGGACCTCACCGGTAATGACACACTGCAGCGATCGCGCTGCCGCGTGTCATTAGCTCCTAGAACGTCGCGATCGCGGTGCCATTGCAGCGTTTAAGTGTAAGTGACAGGGGGAGCCCCCTGTCACTTACCGATCGGGACTCACGCAGTGTGAGTGCGGGGATCCCGATCGTTAAAACGGACCGCCGGAGGTCTCTAATCTGCCTCTGTGCGGTCCGATCGGCGATCTGCTTCACTAAGCCTGCACAGGCAGGCTCAATGAGCAGATCGCCGATAAAACTGATCAATGCTAGGCCTATGGCCACAGGCAGGCTCAATGAGCAGATCGCCGATAACACTGATCAATGCTAGGCCTATGGCCACAGGCAGGCTCAATGAGCAGATCGCAGATAACACTGATCAATGCTAGGCCTATGGCCACAGGCAGGCTCAATGAGCAGATCGCCGATAACACTGATCAATGCTATGCCTATGGCCACAGGCAGGCTCAATGAGCAGATCGCCGATAACACTGATCAATGCTAGGCCTATGGCCACAGGCAGGCTCAATGAGCAGATCGCCGATAACACTGATCAATGCTAGGCCTATGGCCACAGGCAGGCTCAATGAGCAGATCGCCTATCACACTGATCAATGCTATGTCTATGGCCACAGGCAGGCTCAATGAGCAGATCGCCGATAAAACTGATCAATGCTAGGCCTATGGCCACAGGCAGGCTCAATGAGCAGATCGCCGATAAAACTGATCAATGCTAGGCCTATGGCCACAGGCAGGCTCAATGAGCAGATCGCCGATAAAACTGATCAATGCTAGGCCTATGGCCACAGGCAGGCTCAATAAGCAGATCGCCGATAAAACTGATCAATGCTAGGCCTATTGCCACAGGCAGGCTCAATGAGCAGATCGCCGATAACACTGATCAATGCTAGGCCTATGGCCACAGGCAGGCTCAATGAGCAGATTGCCGATAACACTGATCAATGCTATGCCTATGGCCACAGGCAGGCTCAATGAGCAGATTGCCGATAACACTGATCAATGCTATGCCTATGGCATAGCAATGGTCAGTGTAGAAATCCAAGTAGTGTATGTACAAGTCCCCCAAAGGGACTTCAAATGTGTAAAAAAAAAAAAAGTTAAAAACACTAACACACTACCCCAAAGCCCCTCCCCCAAAAAAGGTTGAAATCATTCCCCCTTTCCCATTATATAAATAAAACATATAAAAATAAACAAATAAACATATAATATACCGTAGCGTGAGTAATTGTCCAATCTATTAAAATATAATAAGCGTCATTGCGAACGGTGAACGGCGTAGATGAAAAGAGGGAAAAAGTGCGCGGAGAACCGATTTAATGTTACATTATATATAAAAGAAATTAATAAAAAGTGATCAAAATGTCCGATCTTCACAAATATGGTATTAATAAAAACTAGAGATCATGGCGGAAAAAATGACACCCCATACAGCCTCATAGGTGAAAAACTAAAACCGTTATAAGCGTCACAATAGGCCCATTTTATTAATTAATTGCCAAAAAAAAGGATTTCATATAAAAAAATATATATAACATTAGAGAATCTGTGTAACCTGCATATGGTTGTGTTCGGACTGACCTATAGAATAATAGTATCATGTCGCTGTTACCATATAGTGCATTACGTAGACACAGGAACCCCCCAAACGTTACCATATTGCATTCTTTTTACATCTTCATAAATAATATATTTGGGCTTCCATCATACGTGTTATGGTAAAAGACGCCATTACACAGTACAACTATTCCTGTAACAAACAAGCACTTACATGGCCTGTAGATAGAAAACTGAGAGTGCTGGAGCTCTTAGAAGGGGAGGAGGGAAAAACGAAAACACTAAGATCAAAATTTGCGCGGTCCACTGGGTCATTTTGGGCCTGGTCCTCAAAGGGTTAAGACGCACATTGAGATGAGAACATGAAGACTGTTGTAGAAAATTCATACACTGCGCACTGTAGATCAGTAACCCCTATACTCGAACATGGATGGAGGGGGTTTCATCCGAACAAGTGACCTAAGACATCCCCAATGGATATGGACAGGTCTTCTCGTAAGTACGCCTTACATCCTTGTTAGGAACACCACAATTATCGGTCTATCATCTCTAGGACCGATTCTCTAGTCACTACTTATATCATAAATGATCGGCCCAACTTCTAAGTCCAGGAACATGCGCAGTTTGTCCCGAGGTTGGGAGAAAAACTAAGTTCAGAAACATGCGCAGATTGTCTCTATAGAAGCTAAAAACTAAGTCCGCAGACATGTGCTGATCACCCTCAATACCTATCATTTTTCAAGTATGCAGACATGCGCAATTGGAATCTTTTGATTCATTGCGGAATTTAAGTCCACACAAGGATACAAGGCCGTGCCGCATCCTGGTCAGTCTGCCCACCAGAACAGGGGTGGGGCCTCCGGGGGGCCGTGTCCTGGTCAGTCTGCCCACCAGAACAGGGGTGGGGCCTCCGGGGGGCCGTGTCCTGGTCAGTCTGCCCACCAGAACAGGGGTGGGGCCTCCGGGGGGCCGTGTCCTGGTCAGTCTGCCCACCAGAACAGGGGTGGGGCCTCCGGGGGGCCGTGTCCTGGTCAGTCTGCCCACCAGAACAGAGGTGGGGCCTCTGGGGGGCCGTGTCCTGGTCAGTCTGCCCACCAGAACAGGGGTGGGGCCTCCGGGGGGCCGTGTCCTGGTCAGTCTGCCCACCAGAACAGGGGTGGGGCCTCCGGGGGGCCGTGTCCTGGTCAGTCTGCCCCCCAGAACAGCGGTGGGGCCTCCGGGGGGCCGTGTCCTGGTCAGTCTGCCCCCCAGAACAGAGGTGGGGCCTCCGGGGGGCCGTGTCCTGGTCAGTCTGCCCACCAGAACAGGGGTGGGGCCTCCGGGGGGCCGTGTCCTGGTCAGTCTGCCCCCCAGAACAGCGGTGGGGCCTCCGGGGGGCCGTGTCCAGGTCAGTCTGCCCACCAGAACAGCGGTGGGGCCTCCGGGGGGCCGTGTCCTGGTCAGTCTGCCCCCCAGAACAGCGGTGGGGCCTCCGGGGGGCCGTGTCCTGGTCAGTCTGCCCACCAGAACAGGAGTGGGGCCTCCGGGGGGCCGTGTCCAGGTCAGTCTGCCCACCAGAACAGGAGTGGGGCCTCCGGGGGGCCGTGTCCTGGTCAGTCTGCCCACCAGAACAGGGGTGGGGCCTCCGGGGGGCCGTGTCCTGGTCAGTCTGCCCCCCAGAACAGCGGTGGGGCCTCCGGGGGGCCGTGTCCTGGTCAGTCTGCCCCCCAGAACAGGAGTGGGGCCTCCGGGGGCCGTGTCCAGGTCAGTCTGCCCACCAGAACAGGAGTGGGGCCTCCGGGGGGGCCGTGTCCTGGTCAGTCCTGCCCACCAGAACAGCGGTGGGGCCTCCGGGGGGCCGTGTCCTGGTCAGTCTGCCCACCAGAACAGGAGTGGGGCCTCCGGGGGGCCGTGTCCTGGTCAGTCTGCCCACCAGAACAGCGGTGGGGCCTCCGGGGGGCCGTGTCCTGGTCAGTCTGCCCACCAGAACAGGAGTGGGGCCTCCGGGGGGCCGTGTCCTGGTCAGTCTGCCCACCAGAACAGCGGTGGGGCCTCCGGGGGGCCGTGTCCTGGTCAGTCTGCCCACCAGAACAGGGGTGGGGCCTCCGGGGGGCCGTGTCCTGGTCAGTCTGCCCACCAGAACAGGGGTGGGGCCTCCGGGGGGCCGTGTCCTGGTCAGTCTGCCCCCCAGAACAGGGGTGGGGCCTCCGGGGGGGCCGTGTCCTGGTCAGTCTGCCCACCAGAACAGGAGTGGGGCCTCCGGGGGCCGTGTCCTGATCAGTCTGCCACCAGAAACAGGGGTGGGGCCTCCGGGGGGCCGTGTCCTGGTCAGTCTGCCCACCAGAACAGGGGTGGGGCCTCCGGGGGGCCGTGTCCTGGTCAGTCTGCCCCCCAGAACAGCGGTGGGGCCTCCGGGGGGGCCGTGTCCAGGTCAGTCTGCCCCCCAGAACAGCGGTGGGGGCCTC
>NW_027210122.1:0-7500 GCF_027789765.1 Dendropsophus ebraccatus | reverse complement strand
GGTGTGTGTGTATATATCATCCTATAGGTGACCTGAGGTGTGTGTGTATATATATCATCCTATAGGTGACCTGAGGTGTGTGTGTGTGTACACTACTGTTCAAATGTGTGGGGTCCCCCAAACAATTTAGTGTTTTCCATGTAATCACACTTCTTCACCACCAAACATTGTGAAATGAATAGAAAATAGAGACAAGACATTGACAAGGTTAGAAATACTGATTTGTATGGGAAATAACATTGTTCTTCCATCACACTTTGCTTCCGTCCCAGAATCCTCCTCTTGCAGCAATTCCAGCATTGCCCACCTTTGGCATTCTAGCTATTAATCTGTTGGGGTAAGCTGGAGAAATTGTCCCCCACGCTTCTAGAAGCAGCTCCCACAAGTTGGATTGGTTGGATGGGCACTTCTGGCGTACCATACGGTCCAGCTGCTCCCACAATGGGGTGGTGATCTGGTGACTGCGCTGGCCACTCCATTACCTATGATAGAATATCAGCTTGCTTGCTTCTGCTGGAAATAGTTCTTGCACAATTTGGAGGTGTTTAGGGTCATTGTCCTGTTGTAGGATGAAATTGGCTCCAACCAAGCGCTGCCACTGGGTATGGCATGGAGGTGCAGAGTGATAGCCTTCCTTATTCACAATCCCCTTTTACCCTGTACAAATCTCCCCACCTTACCAGCACCAACCCCAGACCATCACAGTGACCTCCACCATGTATAACAGATGGCGTCAGGCATTCTTCCAGCATCTTCCTCATTTCTTCTGCGTCTCACAAACCTTCTTCTTTGTCATCCAAACACCTCAAACTTGGATTCATCCGTCCACAACACTTTTTTCCAGTCTTCCTCTGTCCAATCTCTGTGTTCTTTTGCCCATCTTAATCTTTTCTTTTATTGGCCAGTCTCAGATATGGCTTTTTCTTTGCCACTCTGCCCCTGAAGCCCAAAATCCGGCAGCCCGCCTCTTCCCTGTAGATGGTGACACTGGTGTTTTGCGGGGTCCTACGTAATGAAGATGCCAGTTGGGGACCTGTGAGGCGTCTGTTTCTCAAGCTAGAGACTCTAATGTGCTTATCTTCTTGCTTAGTTGTGCAACGCGGCCTCCCACTTCTTTTTCTACTCTGGTTAGAGCCTGTTTGTGCTGTCCTCTGAAGGGAGTAGTACACACCGTTGTAGGAAATCTTAAATTTCTTAGCAATTTCTCGCATGGAATAGCCTTCATTTCTAAGAACAAGAATAGACTGTCGAGTTTCAGATGAAAGTTCTCTTTTTCTGGCCATTTTGAGCGTTTAATTGACCCCACAAATGTGATGCTCCAGGAACACAATCTGCTCAAGGAGGTCAGTTTTGTAGCTTCTGTAACCAGCTAGACTGTTTTCAGATGTGTGAACATGATTGCACAAGGGTTTCTAATCATCAATTATCCTTCTGAGCCAATGAGCAAACACATTTTACCATTAGAAGACTGGAGTGATAGTTGCTGGAAATGGGCCTCTATACACCTATGTAGATATTGCACCAAAAACCAGACATTTGCAGCTAGAATAGTCATTTACCACATTAGCAATGTATAGAGTGGATTGGTTTTAAAGTTAGGACTAGTTTAAAGTTATCTTCATTGAGAAGTACAGCGCTTTCCTTCACAAATAAGGACATTTCAGTGTGACCCCAAACTTTTGAACGGTAGTGTATATACTGTATATATCAATCTATAGGTGACCTGAGGAAGGTCTGTACGGTGTCTGTGGGTATACAGGATAGGAGGTATTACTTTTTGTGGTGTCTTCCCAGGGGATCAGACATGGAGAAGCTGCAGCCAGGGTCGCCCAGCAGGAGAAGCCGCCACCAAGGTCCCCACAGAAGAGACGGCTGAGAAACCTGCCTGCTGCCCCCCGAATCAGACAAGGACTCTGGATACTCAGGTGATGCAGAACCACCACCCCGTGTCATGTAGTCACCCCACTGTGAGGATCTGTACTGGTGATCCACCCACTCATATGGTGTATAAGATGTCATACAGTGTCTGCCCCTCCCATGTGTGATGTCATACAGTGTGTGTGACCCTCCCATATGTGATGTCTTACAGTATTATGTGTGTGTGTGTGTGTGACCCTCCCATATGTGATGTCATACAGTATGTGTGTGTGTGAGACCCTCCCATATGTGATGTCAGTGTGTGTGTGAGACCCTCCCATATGTGATGTCAGTGTGTGTGTGTGACCCTCCCATATTGTGATGTCAGTGTGTGTGTGAGACCCTCCCATATGTGATGTCATACAGTGTGTCCCTCCCATGTGTTGATGTCAGTGTGTGTGTGACCCTCCCATGTGTGATGTCATACAGTGTGTGTGCCCCTCCCATGTGTGATGTCATGCAGTGTGTGTGACCCTCCCATATGGTGATGTCAGTGTGTGTGTGACCCTCCCATATGTGATGTCATACAGTGTGTGTGTGACCCTCCCATATGTGATGTCAGTGTGTGTGTGTGTGTGTGACCCTCCCATATGTGATGTCATACAGTTGTGTGTGTGACCCTCCCATATGTGATGTCATCAGTGTGTGTGTGACCCCCATATTGTGATGTCAGTGTGTGTGTGTGTGACCTCCCATATGTGAGTCAGTGTGTGTGTGACCCTCCCATATGTGATGTCAGTGTGTGTGTTTGTGTGTGAACCTCCCATATGTGATGTCAGTGTGTGTGTGTGACCTCCCATATGTGATTCAGTGTGTGTTTGACCCTCCCATATGTGAGTCAGGGTGTGTGTGGGTGCCCTACCAATGTGAGTCAGTGTGTGTGTGTGACCCTCCCCATATGTCGAGTCAGTGTGTGTGTGTTGTGACCCTCCCATATGTGAGTCAGTTTGTGTGTGGTGTGGTGTGACCCTCCCCCCCCCAATTTATGTGATGTCATACAGTATGTGTGTGTGAGACCCTCCCATATGTGATGTCAGTGGGTGTGTGTGTGTGTGTGACACTCCCATATGTGATGTCATTGGGTGTGTGTGTGACCCTCATCATGTGATGTCAGGTGTGTGTGGACCCTCCCATATGTGGATGTATACAGTGTATGCCCTCCCATATGTGATGTCATACAGTGTCTTGCCCCTCCAGTGATGATGTCATGCAGTGGCTGCCCCTCCATGTGTGAGTCATGCAGTGTGTGTGTGCCCCTCCCCAGTGTGATGTCATGCAGGTGTTGTGCCCCTCCCATGTGGGATGTCATGCAGTGTGTGTGTGTGTGCCCTCCCATGTGTGATGTCATGCAGTGTGTGTGTGTGTTGCCCTCCCATGTGTGGATGTCATGCAGTGGGTGTGTGTGTTGCCCCTCCCATGTGTGATGTCATGCAGTGTGTGTGTGCCCCTCCATGTGTGATGTCATGCGCGTGGTCTGCCCCTCCCATGTGTCGATGTCATGCAGTGTGGTCTGCCACCTCCCATGTGTGCGTCATGCAGTGTCTGCCCCTCCCCCATGTGTGATGTCATGCAGGTGTCTGCCCCTCCCATGGTGATGTCATGCAGTGTGTGGTGCCCCTCCAATGTGTGATGTCATGCAGTGTGTGTGGCCCTACCATGTGTGAGGGTCATGCAGTGTGTGTGTGGGTGTGCCCCCTCCCATGATGTCGAATGTCATGCAGTGTGTGTGGGTGTGCCACCTCCCATGTGTGAGTCATGCAGTGTGTGTGTCGTGTGCCCCTCCCAATGGGTGATGTCATGTAGTGTTGTTGTGTGTTGCCCCTCCCATGTGTGATGTCATGCAGTGTGTGTGTGTGTGCCCTCCCATGTGTGATGTCAGACAGTGTGTGTGTGCACCTCCCAAGTGTGATGCATGAAGTGTGTGTCTGACCCTCCCATGTGTGATGTCATGCAGTGTGTGCCAATCCATGTGTGATGTCATGCGTGTGTGTCTGCCCCCCATGTGTGATGTCATGCAGTGGTGCCTGCCCCTCCCATGTGTGAGTTCATGCAGTGTGTGTCTGCCTCATCCCATGTGTGATGTCATGTCAGTGTGTGTGTGTGTGTGTGCCCTCCCTGTGTGATGTCATGCAGTGTGTGTGTGGTGTGCCCCTCCATGTGTGATGTCATGCAGTGTGTTGTGTGTGTGTGCCCCTCCATGTGTGATGTGCTGTGATGTCGGCAGGATGGGACACTCTCTGCCTCTATACACTGGACTGATTGCTGCCCGGCCATCACTACTAACTAACCAGCTGTAGCTGCTGGATTCATGTACTAAGGAAACGTATGGGTAATGTTTTTATTATAGGAGGATGGTATTCATTTTTGTATACTCACTGTGAGCTATAATTTATTTATTGCATGTATTACCAGCCCAGTGCCCAGTATGTAGGTCATTATTTTCCACCTGTTCCCCCCGTTTGTTCTGTGATGCTATAGTCTATTGTAAGAACCTATTTAATCCACGTTTTTATGGGATTTGTATTAGCTCTAGCCCCCTTGTGATGTATCTTTTTTTTTAAATAATTTCATTTTTTGATATTCAAACATAAAGTAAATTATATATATATTGGTCTTGCATTCGTTGTTGTTTTTTGGTTTTATGATAATAGTAACGATTGTAACTAACGATTATCGTTCTGTGTAATGTGGGGAACGATTCAGGTTAACGATAAACAATCTCATTTGCGATCGTTTGTTAGCGTTAATCGTTTAAAAAGCGCTTCGTGACCCTCCATAGTGATGTCAGTGTGTGTGTGTGTGACCCTCCATAGTGATGTCATAAAGTGTGTGTGTGTGACCCCTCCCATGTGTGATGTCATACAGTGTGTGTGTGTCCCTCCCATGTGTGATGTCAGTGTGTGTGTGTGTGTGTGTGTTGACCCTCCCATATGTGATGTATGTGTGTGTGTGTGTGACCCTCCCATATGTGATGTCAGTGTGTGTGGTGCTGTGTGTGTGACCCTCCCATATGTGATGTCAGTGGTGTGTGAGATCCTCCCATGTGTGATGTCATACAGTGTGTCCTCCCATGTGTGATGTCAGTGTGTGAGTTGTGTTGCCCCTCCATGTGTGATGTCATACAGTGTGTGTGTGGCCCCTCCCATGTGTGATCTCATTGCGATCGGTTTGTTAGTCGTTAAATCGTGAAAAATCGCTTCGTGACCCTCCCATATGTGATGTGTGTGTGTGTGTGTGTGTGACCCTCCCTATGTGATGCAGGTGTGTGTTGTGTGTGTGTGACCCTCCCATATGTGATGTCATACAGTGTCTGCCCCTCCCAATGTGATGTCATACAGTGTCTGCCACTCCCCTATGTGATGTCAGACAGTGTCTGCCCCTCCCATGTGTGATGTCATACAGTGTGTGTGTGCCCTCCCATGTGAGGATGTCATGCAGTGTGTGTGTGTGTGTGCCCCCCATGTGTATTGTCATCGCAGTATGTGTGATGTCATGCAGTGTGTGCCCCTCCCATGTGTGATGTCATACAGTGTGTGTGTGCCACTCCCATGTGTGATGTCTACAGTGTGTGTTACCCCTGATGTCATACATTGTGCCCCATGTCATACAGTGTGTGTGTGTGTCCCCATGTGTGATGTCATACAGTGTGTTACCTCCCATATGTAAAGTCATTACAGTGTCTGCCCCTCCCATATGTGATGTCATACAGTGTCTGCCCCTCCCATATGTGATGTCATACAGTGTCTGCTTCTCCATGTGTGATGTCATACAGTGTCTGCCCCTCCCATGGTGATGTTCTACAGTGTCTGCCCCTCCCATGTGTGATGTCATACAGTGTCTGCCCCTCCCATGTGATGTCATACAGTGTGTGTGTGCCCTCCCAATGTGTGATGTCATGCAGTGGTGTGTGTGTGTGGCCCCCCATGTGTGATGTCCTTGCAGTATGTGTGATGTCATGCAGGGTTGTGCCCCTCCCTATGGGTGATGTCATACCAGTGTGTGTGCCCCCCCATGTGTGAGTCATGCAGTGTGTGTGTGCCCCCCATTGTGTGATGTCATGCAGTGTGTGTGCCCTCCCATGTGTGATGTCATTTGCAGTGTGTGTGCACCCCCATGGTTATGTCATGCAGTGTGGTGTGAGCCCCTCCCATGTGTGATGTCATACAGTGTGTGGTGTGCCCCTCCAATGTGTGATGTCATGCAGTGTGTGTGTGCCCCCATGTGTGATGTCATACAGTGTGTGTGTGCCACTCCCATGTGTGATGTCATACAGTGTGTGTGTGCCCTACCCATGTGTGATGTCATACAGTGTGTGTGGGCCCCTCCCATGTGTGATGTCATGCAGTGTGTGTGCCCCTCCCATGTGTGATGTCATGCAGTGTGTGGGCCTGCCCCGCCCATGTGTGATGTCATGCAGTGTGTGTGCCTCCTTCCATGTGTGATGTACATGCATGTGTGATGAGTGTGTGTCCATCCCATTGTGTGATGTCATGCAGTGTGTGTGCCCCTCCATTGTGGATGTCCATGCAGTTGTGTGTGTGCCCCTCCCATGTGTGCGTCATGCAGTGTGGTGGACCCTCCCATGTGCGATGTCATACAGTGTCTGCCCCTCCCATGTGTGATGTCATGCAGTGTGTGTGTGTCCCTCCCAGTGTGATGTCTGCAGTGTGTGTGCGCCCCTCCCATGTGTGATGTCATGCAGTGTGTGTGCCCCTCCCATGTGTGATGTCATGCAGTGGTGTGCCCTCCCATGTGTGATGTCATTGCAGGTGTGGCCCCTCCCATGTGTGAGTCATGCAGTGTGTGGTGTGCCCCTCCCATGTGTGATGTCCATGCAGTGTGGGTGCGCCCTACCATGTGTGATGTCATGCAGTGGTGTGTGCCCCTCCCATGGTGATGTCATGCAGTGTGTGTGTGCCCTCCCATGTGTGATGTCATGCGTGGGTGTGCGCCCTCCCATGTGTGATGTCATGCAGTGTGTGTGCCCCTCCCATGTGTGATGTCATGAAGTGTGTGTGCCCCTGTGAGTGCTGTGATGTCGGGCAGTGATGTGCGCCCCTCCCATGTGTGATGTCATGCCAGTGTGTGTGCCCCTAACCATGTGTGATGTCATGCAGTGTGTGTGCCCCCCCATGTGCTGATGTTCATGCAGTGTGTGTGTGTGCCCCTCCCATGTGTGATGTATGCAAGTGTGTGTGTGTGCCCCTCCATGTGTGAGTCATGCAGTGTGTTGTGTGCCCCTCCCATGGTGATGTCATGCCAGTGTGTGTGGGCCCCTCCATGTGTGATGTCTGTTTAATGGCACCCATGTGTGATGTGCTGTGATGTCGGCAGGATGGGACACTATCTGCCTCTATAACACTGACTGATTGCTGCCCGGCCATCACTTACTAACTAAACCAGCTTGTAGCTGCTCGATGGGGAACACAAGGGGCGCTGCTGTCCCCGCATTGAAGACACTGTCTCTTGTTGCAGCACGCGCTTCACCCTTTGGTGCATAATGGGACCAAGGTGTTAGGGCCGTATTAACACGGGACGATTATCCTGCGAAAAATTATTAATTGTTTGAATTTAAACCATAAT